>NC_141330.1:28158824-28226324 GCF_037954235.1 Aulostomus chinensis
TGATACAGACAACATCAAAGTGTTGGACATGTGAAGGTTCCAAAATTCATAAATGCATATTTAAATGAAGGCCTCACATGAAACGCCGTTTTAAATGGAATTCTTGATCCATGTGAACAAAAATGAACCTGCACCACTGAAATGATCACGTGACGGACAGCCATCAAACCAGTGACGACCCAGGAATCCTGCTTCCTCCGGCTGGATAAAACTTTGAAATTCATAACAGCAAAACACAACTCATCTCTGCAAAATGATTTTATTTTCTCGTCCTTTAGAATTGTCTTCAGTCAGTCAAAAACCACTCTATACAGGCAGTTAGGTTGAAGATGATCGCCGCTACCTAAAATCGTCAACCTTTCTCCATAAATACAGCTTTGCTCATGTGCTTGCATGTGGTTGTCAGGTTCTGAGCGTATTTACAGGACATCATAAATAAGAGATGAGCACATCGCAGCCTGTGAAAAAAACAACATCCAAACGGTCAAATCTGTATAAATATAGGTTCATTTAAGGACGGGAGGGGACGTGAAGAAAACGTCCAAGAGAAATTCGCAAACCTGTTACAGACATGAAGATGTGGCAGTCACACCAGTTGCCCCCCCCCATGGACGACATCTCTGCAGTCTGACTTCAACGGACATTCCAGCAGGTCATATTGCATAAGTCTTCCTGTGATATGAGCGCCACTGACATCAGGGGGACACACGGCAGGACCCCCACCTCTTCCCACAACTCTTCTAATGCAGAAAACATAGTTTGTCATTTTATGGTTCTGTTGTCTTGATGTTCTACCGTCTCTGGAGCTGCAGAACGTTCCTCTGTGTACAATCATGAGCCTCCGCTCCTCACTGTCACTGGGAGGAACCAACAGCACAATTTGCATATTAATCTGAGGTTCGCTGCAGTACAACTGGTCATTTCACCTCATGCAGAGGCATTGACACGCCAGGAGACGTCTTCATCGCAACACCATCTCTTATAGTGCAAAAGGTCACATGGTTCAGTACAACATAGAGGAAGTGATGGAGCAGAGGCAGAAACCTGCCCCGGGAGGATGTTAAAGCCAGCCGGCATTTTTCCATCATACTGATTAGTTTTGATTTTAGAAAACAGTTGTTTTTTCCTATTTGGGTGGAACTTTCCCACGATGTCGTTGAGAGATGCAGAAGGGGAACAGGACCTCTCAAACTCAAGTCCATGGGACTGAAACGAAAGCCATACTTGATTCGTTGAATTCATTTCCTTCCTTTACTCATTCAGATTGCTGGGGTCATGGAGAACTCTGCCTTCTGGACCATTTTGTTTTGGGAGGTTTTTCTGGTTTCCTGTCACCTGCTTTGGGGGTGAGGAAATATTGAAACAGCAGACTGACGTGACAGGAAGCCAGTGACTGAACTTCCTGCTGATAATGACTGAAGCTGCGGTCCTCCAACCCGTGAACCCGCTTTACCTGCAGCAGCTTTAGTCAGCACTCAATCCCGGGTCACATGACCCTGTAGTGGACACCGTATTTTTCAGCTCCCATTCGCTTTAATGAGATCACCAAATCTGGGTGAAGACGTTGATTTGCAGCTGGCTCCCAGCGCCGTCAGTCTCTGCCCCCCACGTGACGAGTGGGCAGAGCTCCACTATCAACAATCTGCTTGGAGGAATGACAGCTTGTTACCTCATGTGACCTTCTGTCACAGCCATAAGTTCAACCGCCTGTGTGCGAGCAGTGACGCTGCTGTGTCAGTGATGACTTTGATAAACGCACAGACAGACGCACTGTCACTGTCCTCCACGCTGCTTTGACTAGGATGGAGGCTGAGGACGAGAACATGATGCGCCAGATCAGAGCGCAACGGGACCAGAACCAATAAGCAATAAGGGGTTTACCCTGGTGTGAAAAACCTGTGACAAAAAAATTTATACAACAGCTGGATGTCTGTGTAGGTTCTCATTCATCCAGGTCATCGTAGATCGAAGCGAAGTAAAATCTGGTCAACTGGACGTAAGTTTATCTTGAATCGTAAGTTTATCTTCTGAGTGGTCGGTGAAACTCCCTAACGACCACCCCTGAAACTCCCTGACACCGCACAACGACTGTCGTTTGGGGAGGCCAGGTGAGTCTGGGGAGGGTCGTTTCCACCACAATAGCACTGACCACTCCCACACAGGTTTATAAGCTGGAGTCTCCACACTCTTCACTAGAACTGAAGAAGCCTCTCGGATGAGAGGTGAAACGTCTTCAAGATAAACTTACGTCCAGTTGACCAGATTTTACTTCGCTTCGATCTACAACAGCTGGATGTGACACAGCTGGAAACGACAAGCACGCAGAGGAGCTGTCTGAGTGTTTCTGAGTCCCCGGAGATTTCAGGCATCACATTCCCCATCTGTTGGTGAGGGCCTCCAGGTGCATACGTCCAGCAGACATCTACGGTTTATCAAGATACCTGAAGACGATGCCTCAGGGTCTGGTAACGTATGGCCAGCGTCAACGTGTTCTCACAACCTTGAAGCTCTCATTTTCACTTTTTTGTTGGGAAAATTATTTGAGTTTAGAAGTATTTCAAGGGTTGCACAGTGGACCAGTGGTTAGCACTGTGGCCTCACAGCAAGAAGGTTCCGGGTTCGAGTCCCGGCTCGGGCGCGGGATCTTTCTGTGTGGAGTCTCCATGTTCTCCCTGTTCCTGCTGGGTTCTCTCTGGAACTCCAGCTTCCTCCCACAGTCCAAAGACATCAATTGGGGACGAGGCTGATTGATTCTCTAAATTGACCGTAGGTGTGAATGTGAGTGTGAATGGTTGTTCGTCTCAGTATGTCGGCCCTGTGATGGACTGGCGACCTGTCCAGGGTGAACCCCGCCTCTCGCCCGTTGACGCTGGGATAGGCTCCACCCCCGCGACCCTTACTAGTGAGGAATAAGCGGAAGACGACGATGGATGGAAGTATTTCAAGACAGGTACAGGATTCTGGACCCATGAAACCAACCAATCAATCAATCAATGAGTCTGTCAGTCACATGAGTCCAGTCCATAGGGTCTTATTGCTCTCTCCTACATATTTGAATGTATTTTTAATCTGCATCTGTACTGCCGCTGTCGCAGTAATTGATTATTAATTGATAATTAATCTAAGTTGTACTCATGATTGTAGTTGTTCAGTATGATGGAAAAATCCACTGAGATGACTAGTTTTTCGGGGGGCAACGAGCCAACCAGGGGCTCAGGGCCTCCAGTCCCAGCCTGAGTGTTTAAGGAGCGTTAGCTGCCGTTGGTGATAATGACGGAGGTGCCTTTGTGTCCGGGGGTCTGCTCGGCTGGTACGCGGAGGTGAGGGGGCATGTCGCTGCTGGCGGAGGTGCAGTAGCCCCGGAGGCTCTCGGAGTCATAGAGGTGCTCCAGAGCATAGCCTGTCAGGGAGTAGGCCGTATGCTTGTCCAAGTATGGTCTCAGGTGAGTGTGGGAGGGGTAGAGTGCCGGAGCCGGGGTGGGGGACGCTGAGCATGGGCTTGGCCGACCAAAAGGGTGGTGTAACGGTAAAGAAAGTGGGGACAGGTCTGTCTGGAGGTAGTCTTTAGGCTTGTTGAGGCTTTCAGACCCTGGACTGTTAAGTCTGGATATGGGGGCAGGGCTAGGGGCATGGCTGATCACCTGACTCAAACCTCGACACACCACAGTCTGTATTGGCCCTTGAGTATACTCGGGTGTGAAGCAGAAGCCTGGGCCCTTAGGCAGTCCGTTAGCCAAGGCCAGCGGAGCCTCTGGAGGACCCTTGTGTATATTAATTCGACTCTCTTCCTCCTTGATCATATGCTGTGTGGCTCGAATCAGTGTCTCGATCTTGCTGGGTTCCTGCGGGCTGGAGCGGTAGTGGTCGGCTCGATATCGATCCCCTGAGTCACTGGCTGAGCCCGCATCTGGAGAGCTGACCACACTTTCCTCGTCCCAATGGCTCCGACCTGCAGGACATGGAGTGTAGAGTCAGTGCAGAGGAAACACCACAGATCACGGATGGTTCTATCAGTGATACTAGTCTCAAGCAAACAGCTCTCATGATAAATGTGACCAGTTCCAGAGGGGGATTATAGCCTGCTAAACAGAATCAAATGACCCACAAGGAATTACAACACTGAATAAGGTGAATATTTGGTAAGATGGCTGCGTGGTCTGCTCCTCTCACCCCTGAAAAAAAGGTACAGTCTTGGAAGGCTATTGAGAGGAAGCACGCTGCTCCCTGGGTGCTCTGGTTATAGCAGATGGGGAGGAATTACTGTCAGTCTCTAGAGTGGATGTGTCCCAGGTCTTAGTCCTCACCGTGGTAACTGTGGATGGCCGTGATGTGTGGCATGCTGCTGTCATAGCCCTCATGGTGCTCCAGGGACCCTTTGCTCAAAGGCAGGATGGATCGGGTGGTACCCCACCATGGGTCCCTGCCGGGAGGAGGAGGTGCTCCTAGAAAGTATCGCCCCGCCTCACATCGGCCCCGCTCACAGCTCTGGCCTTGAGCGTGCATGTGGATGTGTGTGTGTGTGTCGCTGCTGTTGTGATGCTGCTCCTCAGACAGACTGTAGCAGAGGGAGCGAGGATCTGAGAACTGCCGGTACACGCAGGAAGTGTCTTCGGTCTGCTCCAGCAGCTGTGGGGACGCTGAGTCTGTGAGGGGGCTGCCATGCCAGGGACTGTCCTGATCCGACTCTGACCGCTCCGTCTGAAAACCAGGGTACTGCAGCAGGGTTGTTGGTAAAGAGACAAAGAGGAAAACACAGAGGCTTCAAATGAGGTGAGGCATCGTCTTGAGCCCAATTCAAGAGCCGAGAGTCTCGAGGGTTTCCCCGGTTCTGAGCGTAGGGAAGTCTCATCGACCTCAGACACAATCAAACACTGCAGCCACCAGGAGCTCCAAAGGTCCTCCTGAATCTTGAGCCCCTCTATAGCCGGCTTGAATAACTTGCACATTCATAGCGTTTGTTTCTTTGAATTAGTCCCCCTCCCTCTGACATTCACATTCTCAAAAATGAACTTTTCATCACTGCAGTTTGCTTCTGGAGGACCGGATGTTCATAAGTTAGCATGAAGACTGTTAGCTGTGACTTGAACGCCCACCTGTGTGTACGGTGAGAGTCTAGCTTTGGTCTTGGGTCGGGATGTTCTGCTTTTGGAGGTTCTGCAGTTCTCGGTGATGCTGCTGGTTGTACTGCTGCTGTAGGGGAAGGAGGCCTTGGACGTGACCTGGTCCAGGGACAGCTGGAGGCCTTTGTACTCCGTCTCCCTACAGACACAGATGTACATTCCATGAGGCCTACTTGCTGCAGATATTCTCCATTTTCTAGATTCACTAAAGTCACTAAACGCCACTGTAATTCCACTTCACTTTCCATCCATGTTTGTAAGCAACTACATGGAGTTTGAAGTTTATCAGTGAGTGATTATGATGAATAAGTCAATCATAATTCCTTCAGGAAGTTGACTGTGACGGCATCTAATAATACCCAGTACTGAACATTGTAAAATAATTTCATGGAATTCTTCATGATTAGCATATGATTTTTAGAGTGTTGTGCAGTGACCTTGACCTTTGGCCACCAGCTAATCAGGTCACTGAGTCAGAGTGAACATTTGTACCAAATCTGAGGCAGAAAAGATACATTATGAAAATCAATGAGTATAGTTGACAAAAATCTTTTCTGTGGAGCTGAGAAGGCGGAGCTGAGGAGTGAGCCGTCAGTGTCTACCCGGTCTGAGACGCACCTGTGCAACAGTGAGCACAAGGCAAGAGGTGGTTAAACATGGCTGCACCAAGGTGGAGCAGCAGTCACGCATCCCAACCTTGAATGTGAGGGAGCTTTTCTACCTCCGCACACCAAACAGAAGGATGCTGGATGTGCTGGGCGGAGCTCGCGACATGAAGACTTTCGATAGAACTTCATGTTTTATATCAGTAGTGTTTTTATCAGCTGTTTTGACGTAAGCAGATTGAAGATATAAGTACAGACAGTTAGCAAACATCAAAAACAACCTAAAGCCAGCAGCCATTGAGAGGCTGGTCGACATGGAGCCCAGCGCACACACACGGGAGTGAATGAAGGGCACATGTATGACTACTTCAATATGTAAGAAAGATTGAAGCGGTGACTTCTGCAGTAAGATGGAGGCCTGGTTCTCAGAAGACTCTTTATGAAAGAACACACGCAGCCTGCGTGCTTGTTTTTTCTCTAGGTACCAAAAGCCATTAACATCTGTTTAGCAATTAGTGCCTCATCATGGTGCCGAGAGGGCCTGCACATGCAGAGATCCCCGTGTTTGTGAGTCTGTGTGAGAGCATAAATGCTTGGAGGGGTGGGGGTGTTCTAACAGGACGAGAGCGGCTGTTGGGATGCTTGTTTTACCAGAAGGATTGCAGCAAGGCCTTCAACAAACACTCCACAGAGGGAAAGCTGTCCAATCAAATACGCAGGGAGATTAAAGGCTATGTCTGGCTAAACCAGGCCCAGAGGAGCGGCTCGGATGTCTCACTTCTGGGGAATGGGAATTGATTTCTCACTAAAGTGCTTCACGGTTCCAGCCATGGATGATGAATCCAGTTTGAGACAACATGAAACCTGGACAAGGTTTACTTGAGACAAACAGTAATCCATCTCTCTCTCAGTGACTCACCACACAACACACATGCAACACAAACTCAAACATCCACGCTTATGCATTTCATAGGATTCACATCCGTCACACTGCACCTCCCGGCACCAACACCTGCCGTGGATGATCCGATCGCTGTCGGACGGCTGTGATTAGAGGTGTGAAGGCAACCAAGAGGCCGGGGGCTGCAGGGATAGAACTGCCCAGACCTCTGTTGGCTGTAGAGACTCCTGCTGGACACGCTCACTTTTAGAAATAGAGCAGAACTTTCTCCTGCTCATCGAGTCACGGCAAAAAGCTGGCAAACAGCTCAACGCAGTAACTTTCTGCCGCTCGACAGAGTTATCAATCATTTCTTACTGTAAACATTCCTGTATTATAATTTTGCTGAATAACGTCTGCTGGTGGGGACGGCGGCCGGTCCCCGACCAGAGCTTATCAGAGCTGAGCACACAGACGGAGTTCACATGCAGGTGAAGTGCCACCATCTCCTGTGGTATCTGTGCCTGTTTGCACGAAGCCTACCAGATAAACCTCCTTTGCTACTGATAACATCACTCAACAAAAGCCTTTCTCTTGCCGGCCGACCAGACTGTCTTTTGTTCCTCACGTTACACAACAGCATCCAGTGACGGCTTCATTTCCAGGCTCTCTGGGTGGCTCCGACCACGCAGCGCCTCAAAGGCATTGACAAGGCAGAACGAGGAGAAACGAGCTTCGTTTGGTTCCCAGCAAACTGGAGCTCATAAATGCTCATCAAGTTTATGGTCTATCAATTAGAAGGCCATAAACACAATGCTGATACGGATTTGATGTTGTGGGTGGAGGAACTGTGTGTGTCAAGCTGTTCTCTGCCTTTGGAAGCAGCCAGTCATGGCTGCTTAATGGAGGGTTTTAACGGCCATATTCATTCACGCTCTCCCTGGTGCGTCTGTGAAATCCGCCCTTCAGGAGGAATAAAATAATGGGAGAACAGGAAGTACAGGGTGTCTCTCGTGTTTTTAAAAGAGTAACAGGTGATCGTAGTTTGATTGAGGAGGGAGATGAAAATTAGCAGCATGTGATGGGGATTCTCGTGGCCCCCCAGCGCTGTTCGACTGGTTGGTTTGTGTATAATGGCCAAGCAACACGCAACCCCAGTCCAGTCAGACAGGCGTCTGCACCCACCGCTGGTGGACCAGATAAACTCCTCCAGGGGCCTGAAGCCTCCTGAGTGAGGGGGCAGCCAGCACCAGAGCCTGGCCAACGGCTTCTTTCAACACAGGTCTCAATCACAAGTCTTTGTCTCCAGCCTGCTCCAATAAAGACTCCAGAAAACAGAATACGACTTGACAAACTTTCCTCATTGTCAGATTATTCAAACCAGGCTTCTACAAACATGTGTCATATTTGCAATTAACCTTCAGTTAATTGCTTCACAGCAGCTTTTGTGTAAATCTCTAGTACCAATACTCATTATCTCATCAAAGCAGAGAACGACAGCACACCACACACTGCTGCTAGACTTTGTACGCTGCAGTCGTCGTCGTACGCTAAACCCTGTCAGCTGGCAGGCCAGCAGCCGGTGAGGCTCCATACTGCACTGCAGGAGATGGAAATACTGCAGCAAATGTGACTTTGTCCACCAAATAAACAGTCACAAAAAGAATCAACATCCACTTCGACTCAAATCCACTCAGATTATATTTTCACCACTTCTCTGTTACCACCAGACACTCCTCTCTTTTAGCTCCACATTTTCAACACAAGAACTTCTTGTGTGCCTGCACTGAGCCGTGTGTTGCTCCTCAGCAGCTTTCACTTCCTAGCAGTTGATCTGCAGCCCTGTGGAGTGACGCGGTCAGCTGGGAGGGAAAACCCTCACCTGGCTGACAGTGACAAGGCTACACATCCAGCATACGTTGGTGGATATTTGGTGGCTAGAAAAGTCCGTATCCCGGCTCTCTGCATGGACACACGGACCACATCTGCGGGGGGTAAGACCCCACTATGCGGTATGTGGTGTGACTACCAGCTACGTAGTGACTGAGACACCCCAGAGGCACACGAAGCTGCTGCGACATTTCAACATCAGTAGCTTGCTAACACACACAAACCAGTTGCATAAACTGGCCCCGCCCAACCCGACTGCTCCAGCATACATACGATACAGCCGCCTCTATCACACTCTGACAGCATGTAGAAGCGAGGCTGGATTAGCACTGAGTTCTAGGAAATGAACTGCAATGCTACAATCAAAACTTAGCACACAGACACAAGACAACAACAGAGTTTGTCTCAGGTTCGTCAGCAGCGTGACAGAAACTCACGTGAGAACGTAGTTGACACTGACGATGCAGTGAGGTCGTGATGAGCGGCTGTTGTGGACGATGGTGGCGTAACTCTGAACCCAGACCCAGCCGCCATGCTTGGCCAAGAAACGGTAGTACTTAGTGGTGACTTGACCTTTTACCAGCACTACAGGGACAGAGGCAGGAAGATGAGAGGAGACAAAGATGAGGGTGAGGAGAGCAGCAGAGAGCAAGTCAGGCATGGACTGAGTCACTTCAGTGGAACATGAACAGACGATAATCACTTCACAACTAGAAATGTCCCTCGTTCATCGAATAAGAACTACATAGACGCCAAGCAGAGCCTAGCGAGCTACCTGCTCGGCAGGGGAGAGAGCGTGTTACCATGGTTACAGGTACCTCTGTGCCTCTGAACTCTGTCATGATTTCAAATATGAGGGTTATTGATTATTGTGATTAAGCAAAAGCACATCTGCGATTGTATCTGGGTGACCGAAATGTTCTCCATCCATCCATCCCTCCATGTTCCCCCTCTTCTCCTGTTGAGGGTGGTGGGGGTGGAGCCTATCCCAGCAGCCTTCCCCCTGGACAGGTCACCAGTCCATGGCAGGGCCAACACATAGAGACAGACAACCATTGGCTCTCCCAGCCACGCCTACGGTCAATTTAGAGTCTGGATTAACCTGGTCCCTCTTGATGTCTTTGGACTGTGGAGGAAGCTGGAGTACCAGAGAGAACCCAGCAGGAACAGGGAGAACATGGAGACTCACCCAGAAAGACCCCGTGCTGCAGCCGGGGCTCCACCCACAACCTTCTTGCTGGGGGGCCACAGTGAGGACCACTGCTCCACCGGGCCGCCCCCGAAATCTTTTCACAGAACACAAGTTCCCATTTTTGGTTTGGTTGTTTCTATAAATATAATGGAGATTCTTGTAATAATTCAGTCATACAGGTTATTTTATGGGCTAATCCTTTTTAGTTGAAGTTAATTGAAAAGAAGGACAACTGACCATCCCACTGTTTCACCTGGAGAGTCACTGAGTGATTTTAACAGCTGATAGTGGGACGGTAGTGGAGGGGTGAGGGTGACAGTTAAGAGCCCACAGTAGGACATGACACAGACGTCGATTTATCCATTTACAGAATTCAGGTCAAACGACAGTACATAACACTCATAACATGACATCATCAATGAGCTGAGCGAGAGCTGTGTGTGTGAGTTCACGACAACGCGAACTCACACAGGTGATGTGCGCAGCGCAGATGGAAGGAGTCGCAGCTGTGGACATGGTGATAGAGAGTCTTCTCAATGAGATCTTGAGGTTCGTAGCCTGTCAGCTCTGAAACCCTGAGCAACACACACACACACACACACACACACACACACACACACACACTCAGTGGTCATTAAGTGTTGACATGCACAAGCCAAAGTACAAGTTCACATAAAGAACACACAAAAAGCCCTGATTAAACACGGGACAGACGCCGACACCTACACACGCTACATGCATGCGTACCGTGAGTCGAGGAAGATGAGCTTCATGTCCAGGCTGGCTCTGAACATGAACATGTTGCTGTGCAGTTTGATCTCGGTGACAGCGCTGGGGGGCAATGAGTGACCCACCGCCACCAGCCCCACATTCTGATAGCAGCCGTCAAACGGAGACATGTCCAGGCTGTACTGACGGATCTTCAGGTAGCCGCTGCAGTGAATCACCTTCAGGGAGCATGAGGACACAGTGAACCTCGGGGACACTCTCCTGTGGCGTGACCTCACATGTGTGTTTCAGTCTGTCAGAGAACTTCTCTTGCAACTCTGGATAGTGAAATATTTGTGGTGTGTGTCAGCAGAGCACTGCTGGAGCATTAGAGAGTGTTTGACCTGCAGTCGAGTGACTGAGTGAGTGAGTGAATGAGCAACTGAGTGGGTGAATGAGCAAGTGAGTGGGTGAGTGGGTGAATGAGTACCCATTGTTGGGACAATGATGTCAGAGACATGAGCTCCAGTTAGCAGGGTCAAGTAAGCTAACCAGCAGGTCTCTGCATGGCTCCCTGTCAGATTCAGAACAGAATTTAAAATTCTTCTTCTACCATCAAAGTCCTCAACAATCAGGCTCCTTCATCCCTGACAGAGCTCCTAGTCCCCTATGATCCAGCTAGAACCCTTCACTCCCAGGATGCAGGGTTCCTGCTGGTTCCTAGAGTTCTAACAGTAGAATGGAGCCAGAACCTTCAGCTATCAGGCTCCTTCATCCCTGACAGAGCTCCTAGTCCCCTATGATCCAGCTAGAACCCTTCACTCCCAGGATGCAGGGTTCCTGCTGGTTCCTAGAGTTCTAACAGTAGAATGGAGCCAGAGCCTTCAGCTATCAGGCTCCCCTCCTGTGGAACCGTCTCCCAGTTTCAGTCCAGGACCCAGACCCCCTCTCTAGGTTTAAGAGCAGACTTAAGACCTCCTTGTTGATCAGGCTTATAGTCAGGACTGCTTAGGCTGGCCCTTAGATCTGCTGCTACAGGCTCAGACTGCTGGGATCTCCCATGATGCACTGGGCTTCTCTCTCCTCCTCCTGTCCTCAGACGTGTTACTAACTCCTCTTCTTCTCCCCTCATCCCAGATCCTGGTGCTGCTGGAGGAGGCTCCAGACCTGAAGACGCTCCAGCTGCCACCCGTAGCTCCACCTGCTCACGTCCCCGTCTGTCCATCAGTCTCTCCTCCTTTCTCTCTCTCTTTATCTCTGTCCCTCTCTTTCCTTCTGTCTCTCTGTCTTCCTCCATTCTCTGTCTTTGTCTCTGTCCATCAGTCTCTCCTCCTTTCTCTCCCTCTTTATCTCTGTCCCTCTCTTTCCTTCTGTCTCTCTGTCTTCCTCCATTCTCTGTCTTAGTCTCTGTCCATCAGTCTCTCCTCCTTTCTCTCTTTATCTCTGTCCCTCTCTTTCCTTCTGTCTCTCTGTCTTCCTCCATTCCCTGTCTTTGTCTCTGTCCATCAGTCTCTCCTCCTTTCTCTCCCTCTTTATCTCTGTCCCTCTCTTTCCTTCTTTCTCTCTGTCTTCCTCCATTCTCTGTCTTTGTCTCTGTCCTGCTCTCCTGCTCTCTCTCCGTCCCCACTGATCCTGGACCTGCTCTACTTGGAAAGAGTCAGGAGAGAACTTTGGTTGGGGTTTGGGGCCACACAAATGAACCTGACTGGACTAATTATCAAGCATTGGCCCTCGCTGGCACCACACGTTGCTGACACTGAAGCATCAGAACACACCTGTTCGTTAAGTTGATCTTACCACAGTTTCCTTTTCATTTACTGGTTTACTGGAAGTGAACACTGGTGTCTACCAGTACTGTTGTGTGACACCTATGATACTCAGACGCTGCTGTGACGCTGTCTTCCAACGTGCACATGTCCAGTCTCAACTCGTGTCAATGTCCTCTGGATCAGTTGGTTTGGTTTAAGGTGAAAGGAGAACATTTCCCACCTTGTAGCCTCCACAGGTCAGACCAGCGTTTCTTTTGGCGAGGACACATTTCATCCTCAGAAAGAAGGAGCGCTCCATCTCATATTCTGCTCAGAAGAAAGAGACCAGACAGAAAGACTTAGAGAAGCTTTCGGATGCGTCCACGTCACGTGCAGCTGCCCAGGTGCTGGTGAAGATTACCTTGAACAAAGTGGGAGTGGTAAGGCTGGTGAGCAGTGAGGACCGCTGTCATTTCGTCGTGGTCAGCTGGGTGGATGTATTCATAGATGCTGTTTCCTGTCAACTCTACCTGTTGAAATGAAAAGTCATCTCAGCGTCACATGACGCCCAGCATACTGGAGGAAGTGTGTGTTTGTGTGTGTGTGTGTGTGTGTGTGTGTGTGGGGGGGGGGGTACCAACCTGGGACAGGCCCAAGTGGACTGAGGCCGTCTCTGATATGTACATTATCTTCCCGTCTGGAGCGACCACGAATATGAAGCCGTCTAATGTCTGAAACACACAGAGAGACGGTGAGATGAACGTCCACACCAGCAGTCATGTGGTACATGTGGACAGGGTTCTGTGGTGCTGAAATGAACAGAGGCTAACAGCCTTGGACAGGAACCATGTTCTACACAACCTACGTGGAACTGGTATCATTCATGCTCAATGAATTACTAATATGGTGGCCCGGTGGAGCAGTGGTCCTCACGGTGGCCCCCCAGCAAGAAGGTTGTGGGTGGAGCCCCGGCTGCAGCACGGGGTCTTTCTGGGTGAGTCTCCATGTTCTCCCTGTTCCTGCTGGGTTCTCTCTGGTACTCCAGCTTCCTCCACAGTCCAAAGACATCAAGAGGGGACCAGGTTAATCCAGACTCTAAATTGACCGTAGGCGTGGCTGGGAGAGCCAATGGTTGTCTGTCTCTATGTGTTGGCCCTGCCATGGACTGGTGACCTGTCCAGGGGGAAGGCTGCTGGGATAGGCTCCACCCCCACCACCCCCGCGACCCTTGCTAGTGGGGAATAAGCGGAAGACAACGATGGATGGATGGATAATAATAATTATTATTACAATTATCATTGTTTTTGTTGATATTATATGTTGTTATCTAATATTTTATATCATCATTTTTATTTTTATCTTTTAACTATTTTTCAACCCTGAAATGACCAGTGGTCTGATCCTTCCTGGTGCTCCATTGTACTGCTGCTGCCGTGTGTGTGTGTGTGTGTGTGTGTGTGTGTGTGTGTGTGTGTGTGTGTGTGTGTGTGAGGGCTGCAGGGCCAACGGAGGCTCTGTACGTGACAGAGAATGTGTTCAGCTCATTTCACTCGTCAAGCACAAGAATGAAGGCAGACAGCAGCAGTCCACACACTCACTCACACGCACACACACACATTCACACTCACACACACACATTCACACTCACTCACACGCACCCTCACGCACACACACACACACACCCTCACACATTCACACTCACTCACACGCACACACACACACCCTCACACACCCTCACGCACACACACACCCTCACGCGCACACACACACACACTCACTCACACACACCCTCATGCACACTCACACGCACACACACGCACACACACACACTCACTCACACACACCCTCATGCACACTCACACGCACACACACTCACTCATACACACACACACACACACTCACTCATACACACACACACACACACACACACGCACACACACACTAGCTATTGCTGAATAACCATCATTTACATGTCAGGGTCTTTACATTGTGAGGAGTCTCATGCTGAGAGTACCTGCAGGAGGTGGGAGCCTAACTCCTGGCTGACCCCCCCATCCAGAGAACTGCTGCGGCTCACGTGACCCCAGGACTCCCCCAGCCCTGGTGGACCAATCACAGACAAGAAGAGGAAGGTAGTGAAAACGTCACAAACCAGGAGGCATCTCAGCACATGATGATGGCAAACAGAGACACTGCTGTCGACCCGAGTCTGTGACAGCTCGAGCAGGCTGCGTCACTCTCATGCACATGTTAAGAACATGCCTGGAACACGTGAAACTGCTTCCACACGCGACTGAGACCCAAGCTCCTCCAGCTGCTGATGAGCTCGCGGCGTCCGGCTCTAAAAATACCCGCAGCTATAATTGGGCTCGGGCTGACTCGGGCTGACTCGGGTCAACTCGGGCAGCGCGGGAGACTCATAGTATGAATCACGACACCGGTACGAACACGGCGTCAGCTCGCGTGAGCCCCGGAGGCCCGAGCGAACAGAACCAACAGCAGTGTGTGTGGTTCTTCACTGACATGTCAATGTGTGTGTGTGTGTGTGTGTGTGGTTCTTCACTGACATATAAATGTGTGCGTGTGTGTGTGGTTCTTCACTGACATATAAATATGTGTGTGTGTGTGTGTGTGTGTGTGTGTGTGTCTTTGAAGAACAAATGTACGTTCGGATACCGGCAGCCTCACAGGTCAGAGTCACGTGGTTCTGGTTCAGTTTCACAACTTGAAGGAGAAACCCGTCCGCATCAGAGGTCCTCGTGATTCCTCCTCCACAAACGTCACGCGGCTCAGTGAGTCCTCATTCACACCTGAGGTGGAACTCGCGAGTAAAGCGGTAGAGGGACTCATGACGTCATTTGAGCGTCAAGCTTAAAGAGCCACACCGAACAACCGCGAATAAACTCTCAATTATGACATCATGACTGGCAGGAGGAGACACGGCGGCCGCGTCCTGCTGACTCCTCCACGCTGCCGAGTGGCAGTGGCGCCATTCCAGTCTAGATGGGTCCAGGTCTGTGGACCCGCTCTCCAGACCAGGGCTCAAGACCAGGTCCGTCTCAGCCCGCCACGAGGACAACTTCATTTTATAATTCAAAAGGAGAACTGCTGACATCTTTGAGGACGATTCATTTAAGCTCCTCTTGACTCGTCAGCCACGCGTCCCTGAGCGCCAACCTGTGACGTCACACTGATGCCAGGTGAGCTGTGGGTCAGTCACGTCAACGCACCAATCCCGCATTTTATTCGCATAAATGAAACGCAAACAACAGCGATGTGTCACGTGACTCAGTGAGGAACTGCAATTCAATCAGTTATCAATCAATAATAAAACGATTCGCTCCGGACCTCTACCGAATAATCAATACTGCTTTAGAGCTTCATTTCATTAAGTACTACTACCACGACTACTGTTGTTATTAAGTATAATGGCACTGCCACTGCTACTACTATTATTATTAATAATAATAGTAGTAGTAGCAGTAGTAGTACCATTATAATTAATAATAACAGTAGTAGCAGTAATAGTATACGTAGTAGTCGTACTACTATTATTATTATTAAAAATAATAATAGTAGCAGTAGTAGTAGTAACATTATAATTAATAACAGTAGTAGTAGTAGTAGTAGTACTAGTAGTACCATTATTATTATTGATAGTAGTAGTAGAATTTGTATTATTAGTACAATAATAATTATTATTATTAATAATAATAATAATAATTAAGGTACAACTAAAGCCACTATTATTATTAATAACAATAATAGTACTACTGCTACTATTACTACTACCACTGTCAATAATAATAATGGTACCACTACTAGTACTACTGGAACTACTGTTATTATTAATTATAATGTTACCACTACTGCTACTACTAGTATTATTAATAATAATAATGGTACTTCTACTACTACTGCTACTATTATTATTAACAATAATAATAATAATAATAATAATAGTTCTACTACAACTACTGTTATTATTAATTATGATGGTACTACTACTGCTACTACTATTATTAATGATAATAATAATGGTACTATAATAATAGTAGTAGTAGCAGTAGTAGTATCATTATAATTAATAATAACAGTAATAGCAGTACTAGTAGTAGTCGTACTATTATTATTATTAGTAGTAGTAATAATAATAGTAGCAGTAGTAGTAACATTATAATTAATAATAATAGTAGTACAGTACAGTAGTAGTAGTAGTAGTAGTAGTAGTAGTATAGTATGTAGTATTACATATATATTATTGATAGTAGTAGTAGTATTCGTATTATTAGTACAATAATAATTATTATCATTATTAATAATAATAATTATTGTACTAATAATACTATTATTATTATTACTAATAATAATGGTACTACTACGGCTACTATTATTATTAACAATAATAAAAAAATAATAATAGTTCTACTACTACTACTACTGTTATTATTAATTATGATGGTACTACTACTGCTGCTACTATTATTATTACTACTACTAATAATAATAGTACGACTAGTACTACTACTAATACTGCTACTACTGTTATTATTAATTATGATGGTACTACTACTGCTGCTACTATTATTATTACTACTACTACTAATAATAGTACGACTAGTACTACTACTAATACTGCTACTACTGTTATTATTAATTATGATGGTACTACTACTGCTGCTACTATTATTATTAATGATAAAGGGACTGCTACTGCTACTATTCTTATTAATAATAATAAAGGTACAACTACTACTACTACTATTATAATTATAAATAACAATGGTACTACTACTACTATTGTTATTAATAATATAATGGTACTATTACTACTACTACTACTTCTACTATTATTATTAATAATGGTACTGGTACTACTGCTATTATTATTATAATATTATTATTAATAATGGTACTCCTCCTACTACTATTATTATTATTAATAATGTACTATTACTACTACTACTACTACTACTATTATGACTATTAATGGTACTACTACTACTATTATTATTATTATTATTATCATGTTTAATAATGATATGACTACAACTAGACGAACACTACCAGAACTGATGTTATTATTAATCATAATAGTACTACAAAAAATAATGGTACAACTAATAATAATATTACTACAGCTACTAGTAATGGTATTATTACTATTAATAATACTATGACTACTACTACGAATATTATTATTCGTAATATTACTGCAATAGTCATAATTTACTAATACCATTATTTATTATTATTATTATTTATTTTAGTACAACTACTTATACTACTACTACGAGTGCTACTATTAATATTATTATTCGTACTACTACTGCTAATAATAGTTTTACTTCTAATAATATACTATTAGTACGAATGATAATATTAATACTACTATTACTACTAGTACTGCTTCTTCTACTTACCACCACTAATAATAATAATTAAACTAATAATACGACTAATACTACTAATAGAACTACTATTAATAATATTACTACTACTACTACTACTACTACTAATTATAATAATATTATTAACAATAATAATAGTCATACAAATAATTGCAGTACTACTACTACTACTACTACTATTTAGCTGGTACATTTACTGAGAGTAATGTGGTTGTGCTACTTTGGCTGTTTTAACCATTTAAATGTGATTCAGCCAATCAGAAGTAAGCCTCACAATGCCACAACTCAGAGTCTGTCTGTCTGTCTGGAGTGTTGTGACCTTTGACCTATGACATCATCAGATTAACCCTCAAACATCCCGCTGCAGAGCAGAACTGAGCTGCAGGAGGACAACAGAGCTGAGGTCAAAGGTCATGCACATGTACACTGAGAGGAGATCCTGCCTGAAGAAGAAAAAATACTCAACTCGACACATAATACTAATATTATACTACTACTACTACAAATAATAATATCAAAAATAATAATAATAATAGCAATACTAATAATATCAACAAAAACAATAATATCAATAATAATGATAATAGCAATAATAATAATATCAATAATAATGATAATAGCAATAATAATAATAATATCAATAATAATGATAATAGTAATAATAATTATTATTATAATAACAGTAATAGCAATAATAATAATAATAGCAATACTAATAATATCAACAAAAACAATAATATCAATAATAATGATAATAGCAATAATAATAATAGCAATAATAATGATAATAGCAATAATAATAATAGCAATAATAATGATAATAGCAATAATAATAATAGCAATAATAATAATAATATCAATAATAATAATAGCAATAATAATAATAATATCAATAATAATGATAATAGTAATAATAATTATTATTATAATAGTAATAGCAATAATAATATCAATAATAATGATAATAGCAATAATAATTATTATAACAGTAATAGCAATAATAATAATAATAATATCAATAATAATGATAATATCAATAATAATGATAATATCAATAATAATGATACTAGCAATAATAATTATTATAATAATAACAGTAATAGCAATAATAATAATAATAATATCAATAATAATGATAATAGCAATAATAATTATTATAATAATAACAGTAATAGCAATAATAATAATAATATCAATAATAATGATAATAGCAATAATAATAATTATTATAATAACAATAATAGCAATAACAATAATAATATCAATAATAATAATAATGATAATAAGAAGAGACATTTAATCATTTATTGTTTCTTATCCTGAACAGAGAGGACCCTCAGATGGGCTCTGCCTCACTACTAAGCCTGTGTGTGTGTGTGTGTGTGTGTGTGTGTGTGTGTGTGTGTGTGTGTGTGTGTGTGTGTGTGTGTGTGTGTGTGTGTGTTTTGGGGGTCCTTGGAGTGAAAGGTGTGAGGAGTCTCTGTGAGGAGGCTCTCAGCCTCTAAAACAGCAAACACCACCAGGAGCTAAAGCCCTGCAACTGGAGAGGGAGACTCAGAGACACACACCAGTACCACACACACCAGTACCACACACACCAGTACCACACACACCAGTACCACACACACCAGTACCACACACACCAGTACCACAAACCCGGGAACGACACACACCAGTGGGACAGTCAGACATGCCACAGTCATGCAAGGTACTGACTGGTGTACTGGTGTGTGAGCTGTGACCTCCATACCAACAGGGTTTTAGGGTTTTAGGGTTTTAGGGTCAGTCCCCCCCCCACACACACACACACACACTCCCTCCTACTGGAGCCATGTTCCAGGCTCATGCTGTGAGTCTTGTATTCAGTATTTGCTCCACACATAATAACTGGATTCACTCCAACATGGTTCTCCCGACTGAACTCAGCTGGAGCTCCTCCTTCTCCATCATCACCAGCTCCTCCATCTCCTCCTCCTTCTCCATCATCACCAGCTCCTCCATCTCCTCCTCCTTCTCCATCATCACCAGCTCCTCCATCTCCTCCTCCTTCTCCATCATCACCAGCTCCTCCATCTCCTCCTCCTTCTCCATCATCACCAGCTCCTCCATCTCTATCATCACCAGCTCCTCCATCTCCTCCTCCATCTCTATCATCACCAGCTCCTCCATCTCCTCCTCCATCTCCATCATCACCAGCTCCTCCATCTCCTCCTCCATCTCCATCATCACCAGCTCCTCCATCTCCTCCTCCATCTCTATCATCACCAGCTCCTCCATCTCCTCCTCCATCTCCATCATCACCAGCTCCTCCATCTCCTCCTCCATCTCTATCATCACCAGCTCCTCCATCTCCTCCTCCTTCTCCATCATCACCAGCTCCTCCATCTCCTCCTCCATCTCCTCCTCCATCTCCTCCTCCATCTCCTCCTCCATCTCCATCATCACCAGTTCCTTCATCTCCTCCATCTCCTCCTCCATCTCCATCATCACCAGCTCCTCCATCTCCTCCTCCTCCATCATCATCTCCATCTCCCTCCCCAATCCTCCAGAATCCTCAGCAACCAGGACCAATCATCTTAACTGCTTTTTTCCTGCTGATCCACCAGGATCCATCACGTGTTGCTTCGCATGGGTCGGTGTGAGTGACGCGCCGCCGCTCGTAGCCGCGTGCGGCAGTGGCGCCTCGTGCGGGAGATCAGGTCAAACTGACGGCCGCAGCACTGCGGCAGCCGCGCGGAGCAGACGGAGCCTCGTCCCGGCTCTCCTGCTGACAGGGCCGTCAGGGCCCGGAGACACGCCGACAGAGATGCGGACAGGCGGCCGGGGACGCAGCGGGTCCAGCTCAGACCAGGTTTTGCAGAGACCAGGTCCTGGTTTTGGCCCGTTGGAGCAAAATGGTTTGAACTCCAATCTGTGACTCGTTTTTTTTCCCGCAGTGTTTCGTTGGATTTAAGCTCCTGAGACGAATCAGAGAAAAATCGCTGCAGAAATAAAGAACCGTCACCTCGACCTGCGCCGGTACCGGGACCGGAACCGAGCAGAGCAGGGAGGCACGCGGGCCCGGAGGGTGGTTGAGAGCGAGAATCAGAGGCCCGGATGATGGTTTAATTCCCCCGCGGAGAAGATTTAATAATAATAATAATAATAATAATAATAATAATAATAATAATAATAATAATAATAATAATAACAGTAATAATAATAACAGTAATAATAATAATGTTAATGATAATAATCGTAATAATAACAATGATAATAATAATAATAATAGTAAAATATGAATATGTGACAAACCCCTGAGAACAACGGCTCATTAAACAGACTCCTGAAATATAGAATAATTGAATAGAACTGAGAACAAAACTGCCTGAGAACTGAATACTTCTGAATACTACTACTACGAATACTATTAATAGTAGTAATAATAATGAAAACAGTAATAATAATTCTTTGTTTTATTATTATGATAGTAGTAATAATAATAATGATATTATTACAGTACTACTACTACTCCATAAAATAATAATAGCGGTAACACTACTACTACTAATACTACTGCTACAACGAATAACAGTACTACTACTAATACTACTAACAATAATAAGAACAGCAATACTACTTCTAATAATAATACTAAATGTACTGCTGCTACTAATATTACTAAAATAATAACAGTAATATTACTACTAATACTACTACTAATTATTATAATAACAGCAATACTGCTCCTACAAAATATAATAATTATAATTATAACAGAAATACTAATACGACTAAAACTACTGCTACGACTGATAGTACTACAACAACTACAAATAATAATAATCAAATATTGATAATGATAACAATAATAGCAGTCTATTAACAATAATTCTAATAATATTAATCACGTTGATGATAACAATAATAACAATAACAATAACAGTAACAACGGGCTCTCACCCTCGGGGAACACCGCCCTCATCCTCAGGTAGCTGGTGCTCAGCCGGATGATGGAGGCTTTGTCCAGCTGGGACGTGATGGCGGCGGGCAGCGGCAGCAGCTTCGCGAGCTCGTAGAACTCGCTGTTCTCCTTCTCCCGCCGCGTGCGCGCCGCGTTCTTGGATTTCTCCTTCATGGCGCCGCGCGTCTACCGGCTCCCACCGTCCAGGCGTCTCATCCCGGGACTCACGGAAGAAGTTCGGCCTAGAATCCGCAGCCGCAGGTGCGTCTGAGCATCTCCGGTCCAGGTGCCGGGACGAGGACGCGGCTGGCGCGGGTCTGCGGGCTCACCGCACACTGGAATCCATCAGAGCTGAGCCGAGTTAACGGGACGGTGGCGCGAGCGAGCCCGTCAGAGGGGACGGAGTCACGGGTGAGAGAGGGGGCACGGAGGCCTCAACGGAGGCTGGCCGGGCTCGTTCAGTTCTCTGCGGATGCCTCCAACCTGTGGCTGAGGACTTGTGGTCACTACAAATCTCTGAAAGCCCCTCAGACTCGGAGCTTCTTCTCCTGCCTGGGCGGAACCACTCAGTCGAACCTGCTGGAACCCGACGACTCAGAGTCCAGTTGCGCGTGAGTCGTGTCTTCGTGATTTAACGGACAGTCGCGCATCCCGACGCTCGTCGGTGCTCAGCCTCAAAGACCCGCCCACCGGGACCAGCTCCGCTCCTACTGGACGGCTCCACACACCGTCCGTGCTCTATTGGCCATAAGTTCAGCTGACGTAGTAGGGAGGCCGGTGATTGGCTGGCAGGACATTCACCTCTGACCCGAACCCGCAACTCCTGCGAGCTCCAGAAGCAGACATCCGCGAAAGAACAGACTGATGACGTCATCACCGACGACGACTGGCGACGGGTCAACGCACCGGCGCGAGCGAGTCCTCCAGGTGTTCCCACCTGTACATGCAGCTGATCACGTTCAGGCTCGTGAGGGCCGAAGTAACGCGAGCCGTCGGACGTCCTGAGACACGCAGAGACTCGGGAGGCCTCGCGGCCTCCGGGGCTTCGGCCGGTGTGAGCACACGTGAATACGTCAGAGCCATGGACCGAACTCAACCAGGAGGTCCAGAGGAAGCGCGTCAGCACCCCGCGCCCGTGAGGAGATCAGCTGGTCCTCCGGTACAGTTCTAAGGCTAGAGAACCCGCGCGGGGCCTCGGGGAGTCTCGTGGCCGTCCGGGGACGCGACCTCCAGCGGGTCTGACGCAGCTGTGGAAACGTGTCATCAGCAGGAATGACGACATCAGTGCGACTAAATAATAACCAGAAGACAAATTCTGCTCAATAAAGGTGACGTCACAAAGAAATGGCACGTTTTTAATGACGGATATTCGTTCAGCTAACAAGGCTGTATACATTCAATACAAACGTAATTTACACATATTTACTTAGTAAATATGTGTAAATCTACTTCTATGTATATATTCATTTATTTATATACATGTATATACGAATGTAAGTCACTGAATTTAAATCTAAATGTACAAATAACATAATGCTTAATAAAAATAAGGCATTTTAATATAGATGTAATTTTCCCCTTCATAATTTCACACTGATTTCCTGTCTCAAGTGGAGGCGGATCGCCTTTCTTGCAGCGGGTCGGACCAGGCGGTGCGGTCACGGCTCTCTCTCTCTCTCTCCCTCTCTCTCGGATCGTGCTCGTGTTGCCGCGGTACCGGGATCCCGCGTGAGGGAAGAGACCCCTCCGGGATGCTGCAGGACGCGGTTTTGTTCATTCGCCTCAACTCCGCATTCACCGGCGATCCGCTCCGCGCCTGCACGTGGAGATACGAGAAGGGAGCTGAAGGCTTCTTCATCCGGTTAACGGACCACTCAGGCGGGACCGGAGACGCCGGGAACCGTGACGCTCGACACGAAGTAGCAGAAGGACCGAGAGTCCAGAGGACCGGACACCGACACCCTCCCACCTGCGTCCGAGACGCGCCACGGTGCGGAGCAGAGCTTCAGCGAGGAGGATCTGAGCTCTCCAGGACCTGAGCTCTCCAGGACCTGAGCTCTCCAGGACCTGAGCTCTCCAGGACCTGGTGCCATGTCTGCTTCCCCTCCACCAGCAGCACATCAGAATTCCCTGTCTGTATCACTACTGCTGTTGTCGCTCCAGGTGCTTAGCAGGTAAGTGACCGACCCAGCAGGAGAACCCGGAGCAGAACTTAACTGTGGCTCCGGACCAGAGCCCCTGAACCCACCCTTGCTCCCGGTCCCGGCCCAGAGTCGCGCTGAGAGGCTCTCAGGCTGGAAACAACCTTGTGGCCCCCGGGGGTCCAGAGCACCAGGAACTCTGGAACTGAGCCTTCGACTGTCTAATAATTTCTGCTAAATTAACAGAAATTTTGTTCTAAGCAGAACCTCAGTTCTCCCGAGGGACCAGAGGTTCTGCTGTACGTCTCCAGCTGCCTGGCGCTCCACGTTCCTCCACTCGTGTGTCGCAGCAACATGACCACAGTCAGCTGGTATGAGATGAAAGTCCAGGACTTGAACAGAACTCCAGCTGCTTCATGTCAGCTTCTGCTGGGTTCACAAAACCTTGGCGGAACAAACTTGAGCTCATCACTTTGTAAATTCAACTGGGACGACAAACATTCCCCGTTCAGCTTCAGCAGGGACGACCCAGCGTTTATCATGTTTATTGTCCCAGGCGTTAGCATCTTGAGGAGCGATGACACGTCAGTCACAGGTGGAGGTGAGGAACGGCTGCAGTCCCACAGTCACGGCACTTCAGCAGCCACATCCTGGTGGGAGCTCCAGGCAGCCTGGACCCTGAACGCCCCACAGATCCCTGCTCCTCCAGGAGCTCAGTTTAACTGCAGGAAGTAATGGAGGTCGTTTGTCAGCAAGGCCACCAAGTCTTTAATTCTTCACCACCACACAACATCTGATACAGCAGCAGTTTTCAAGATAAAGATTCTCAACCACATCTACAAATCAGCCTCCATGAACATCCTGAACATTTGCTGTCAGAACACAAACGTCGGTTCTCAAAAACTTCAAATCACCCGGAACCCCAACATCACAGCTGACCAGCTTCCACTTTCCTTCCATCTTTTAAAGAAAATACAAAAAATAACCCCGAACATGAGTTCAGATTCTTTATTCGTTCCCTTCCTCTGTGAGTGGTGGGCAGCAGATGCGAGGCTGCGTAGCATGTTGCATTCTGGGAACTCCTCCATTCTGGTACTCAGGAAACCGAAGATTCTGGTGGAAACACGGACGCGACCCACCGAGGGTCTGCGATCGCTGACGTGTCCCGGTTGTGGTTCGTCACCAAGCTGCAGAAACATACAGAGATCCGACCTCCAACCACAGCAGTGTCCGGC
Organism: Aulostomus chinensis; assembly: GCF_037954235.1. NCBI lineage: Eukaryota > Metazoa > Chordata > Actinopteri > Syngnathiformes > Aulostomidae > Aulostomus > Aulostomus chinensis. Next base: position 28,183,698 of record NC_141330.1, read on the forward strand.
TCACACGTGGCCGCATTCTTCGAGCAGCATGAACACCAGGGTGACCCGGCCGCACCGAAGGCCCGCCCAGTCAGCTGTCTGCTACTTAACCACCTGTCATGGCAGTATTATTGATAAGAGATGTCCACGGTAGCACAGATCTGGGGTCAGTTGATGAGCTGAGAGGAAAATAGCATCTCACTCTAGACTCAGCAGTCGTGTTCTTCTGGTTCCGTCTCGTGTCAGCACGAGAGCTCTGGGTACGTCCACTGATCCAGACGGCTGGATTTCCTCTCAGCCGACACCGATGACACCGCTTTCTTGCAGACGAGGCATGAGAGGTCATGGAGGAGTGCATACACACGCGTGCTGCATCAGCGATGGTGAAGAAGCAGAGGTGAAACTGGCCGGTACGAATGTGCGAGCGTTGATGGAACCCTCCACCGTGACGGTGATGCGGGAGGGTCCCGAAGCCCAGCTGACGGTGGATCCGTCACTGAGACACCTCGCTGTTGACCTGCGCCGTGATGCTGGCAGGCGTCACATTCAGGTGAAGGTCGTACTGCTGGTCCAGACCCAGGTAGCTGTCACTCATCAGGTAGAGCGTGTAGATACACCTGCAGACAGCGGAGCATAAAGGTTAGATGCTGCGAGGTCACCAGATCTCAGACGGCGGTGAGTGTTTCAGCCGCCGCTCAGCGCCACTTTCCAACGAATTCATTCGAGAGTATTTAAAGGAAAACACTTGAAAATGAGCAAGAATCTGGAAAAGAGAAAAAGAAATTAGGAACAAAATCATTGTTAAAAATAACGAAACTATATTTTTAATCATTGGTCGGATCAGCGCTGCGTCAGATTTCCTCCTCCTGCGGCGGCGCCCCGCCAGACCTGCCGGAATCATCCCCTCACAGCGGTTGTCTTCGTTACAGCTCTGGTTATTTCCTCCCACGTTGGACTTTTAATTCAACTTCTAAATGATGTTCCTGTTGATCCATTTCTGACAGCAGGACCTCAGAAACGTGTCAAGTGGGACACTTCAGTCCCTGTGGACTGTGCAGGGTTCCCCATCACGCTCCTTGGACAGCACCATCGTGACAGGAGGAACCATGCAGCAACCCACGTTCTACTTCAACATGCAGTGAGAGGCTGGGGAGTCCTCCAGGACCCGGTCTTACTTTCCAGTCTTCTCTGGTGTGTAGAAGGCCACGGACACGGTGGTGCGGTTGAGCACGTAACCGACGCGTTTGACCGCCAGCAGCACCCTGTGATCCACCTCCCCAACCACCAGGAACCAGCCTTCATCTTTGGCCTTGGGGAACCTGGGAGCCTGGGCCTTACTGTCCTGCTTCCTCTGGAGGGACACACACACACACACACACGCACGCACGCACGCACGCACACACACGCACACACACGCACACACACACACACACACACACACACACACACACACACACACACACACACCATCTGAACACAGTTCTGGGAGAGAAGAACATCTGCAGCCAACATGCTGAGCAACCTTCAACTGCTGTGCTGAATGTGGTCACAGTGGTGTTAATACTCGTGGGGTGGGGGGGGGCAGCTCATTGGAAGTCACTTGCCCCCCCCCCCCCAACACACAAGTTTAATTTGAGCTGAACAACTCCTGCTGCCCTGGAGAATTTGGTGCCCCTGCCTGCAGAGTGTCACACCGGCCCCACACAGGGACGCTGGCCGCAGCGCCCCCTACTGACCGGAGCCGTTAAGCCAGAGCACATCTATTTTGGAAGATTGCGGACATTAAGGACAGCGAGACCCCTGACAAACAACAGTACTTCTGTGGTGTTTCCTGTCCTTTGACCTTGGTGACAATATCACTATCATGTCTGGGTTCGCTGGTGTCGCTGTCGGCGTCTCGTCCCCTCAACCAATCAATCTTTTCAAAGACCGATGACTGGCTTCCGTCCCAGACCTGCAGTGAGACAGGAGGAATGTGTCTCTGCAGTGACAGACCTGCTCGGTGGATCACTCATCAATCAGCGCTGCTCTAACGAGCAGGGAACCTGCAGGCTGTGGGAGCCCTCAGCCTCATCAGGAACGACGCTGTTGTTTAGGTGTTGGCTGGTTGAACCCCAAAATCTTCCAAAATAAAGTCTGATAATTGTGGAATGTGTTCTGGACCAGTGTCTGATTCCACACCCACCCCTCTTTCACAGGCCTGAAAGCGTAGCTGCTTCTACTGATGACACTGGGACAGGAAGAATCTCGTGGTTCAGAGGACAAAGTGGCTCTGGAACAAGCGCACTGACTGTGACCACAATCGACTGGAAGTCTGCTGTTAGCCCTACTGACCCTCTGCTGGCCCTGGTTGATGCGTCTCAGCGACACCTGCAGCACGTACTCCTGGTCAGCGTGGACGTCCAGCCAGCTGCTCGCCGCCCTCAGGTTGGCTCCAGCTGCAGGCAGGCGGCGCTCCGTCTGCTCCTGGCTCTCCTCCCACCAGCCCTTCACACTCAGCTCAACCTCCAGCAGGGGCAGATGACTCAGGAAGGACCAGGCCTGCCCGGGGAGGCAGATAACACATGAGCTGACTGGACTCACCACTGATGGCAGCGGCGTCCAGTGTCCTCAGCTGAGGCGTTTTGTTCGGAGGAACTTTCACTGATCCCTGCTCAGGGACGATTAGCGCCCGTGACGCTGCTGCTGCTGATGAAGTAAGTTGAACGAGAACGTGGAGGAAGGAAACACGATGAGTCGGGTACTGAGTTCGCCCTGAGTCTTGCAAACGTCACAGAGGAACTGACATAAAGCGGAAGGTTCATCATTTGAGCGTCACAATCACGGCGATCTGACATCACCGGACACAAACTGGTGTTGAACTGCTGCACCTGCAGTTTCTGAGGTCCACTCCTCTCATTTAGGACACTCTACTCTCACTCTGTCTCACTCTGTCTTTTTCACTAACAGTCACAGCTGAGTCCTAATTTTTTTATTTCTGTTAAAGTGAATGACTTCAATATTTGATGTCTGAGTTGGGGAACTTTCAGCTCAACACTTCACTACAGATGAGGTGGAACTTGCCTCACCAATGACAAACTGTGTGTCCAGCACGAGAGTCCCATTCTCTGGTCACCTCACTCACAGGAGCAGCACTGGACGCTCCTCCACTGCTTTCATGGAGAACGCCACAGTCATCGAGCGCACGAGTCACAAAAAACAGAAGAGTGATGGGAGAAACGACTGTGTGTTGATGATGAGGTGGAGTAATGTGGTGGTGGAGCGTGTGTGTGTGTGTGTGTGTGTGTGTTTGGATGGGAGTGTATTGAGAGCTTGGAGGAGAAAAGCCTCTCTGATTCACCCGGCAAAAGCTATTTATGTGAGGATTACTCTCCCTGTGCAAGCCAGACAGGAACACTGCTGCACATCTAATTATTTAATTAGAGAGGCTGCCACACCATAGGAGGGCAGGGGTGGTGGTGGTGGGGGGCTGGGGAGAAGGAAAGCAGGGACACTGATTGGGTGAAGCCACAGGGCCTGCTGTCGTGCCCGGACACTCTCATTACCGCTGCAATTAGCACTCAAATTGGAGCTGTAAACCCCATCAGCGCAGGTGTAATTGGGGATCCTGGAGGTACCCTGGACCACAGAGGCAGCCCTGCTCCTGGCTCATCACTGAGATGGCCTGGGAGACAAGTCCACACACTCCACATCTTAATATGGCGCGTGAAAGCCAACTTTACAATTACTGTATTTCTGTGGTTAACATTCACTTGAGGACAAAAATGATTTTCACCTGGGAAATCTGACTTGTTTGAAAGTCCTGGCCGAGGATGGCTGCAAAAACCCCTTCCTTCCCGTTGCAGGCGGCGATCAGCTCAGGAAGCCCTTCGATTGGCCCAGCCAAGCCGCTGCAGTTTCTCCTCCCTGCTCTGTTTGCCCAACTCCTGAAGAGAGGAAGGGAGACATTGTCTGTCAAGGCAGCAGCACGACGGACCGACTCAGCTCTCGACGCTGCTGAAGAGTGAGGTCACTGATCAGGAGATGAAGGTGCCAGCACACTCATGTCTGTGGAGGCGTGGCCTACTTGTTGAACACCTCAGCAGACGTACATGCGCCGGTCCTGCTTCTACTGTGCTCCGAGACACTGGAGTCAGAGGATTCTGGACTGACGTGGCTGCGTGAGCTCCTGCTGTCTCTCTCTAGCGTGTCCATGGAAGCAGTCGTCCTCACACCTCAGCACTTGACGAACAAACCTCAGCTTCCTACAGGCGACCTCCAGTTTTCTGAGCTGATTCCCTGGAGTGCATTTTAATCTGAAGTTGGAAATTCAGACTGATCTCTGCCAGACTCCAACAGCAGACGCTGACAGACCACCTGGCTCCCCCACGGCTCTTGTTTCCTAACCACTGCCACCTGAGACACTGCTACACCGGTTCTCTGCCTTCTAGGCTCTGGTTAGCTTGACATTACTGCACCTTCCCGCTGTCGCTGCAGTGGAGCGATGCACTTGACCTGAACAGGTGGATGTCCTGTTGCTCCACGTGTGGCAGGGTCAGCAACGACGAGTCGTGCAGCCAGCGGCCCTGGACGACCATCTGCACCAGGTTGCAGATACTCAGAGCTGCAACGAGCCAGCCCTCATTCGCCGCTACATCCAGCAAGGCCTGAGGAGAGGAGACAGAGAAGTAGATTGGAACAGGCTTGACATTCGAGTGTCATTAACATGCCAGGGAACGGGGGTGGGGGTGGGGGGGCTCAACACTGAGGCTGCAAGTACCTTCTAAACGTGCAGCTGAGGACCAAGTTGGAGCGGAGGCTTAGGCTCCACCTTCAAAGCTGATGGTGTTAAAACTGCCATTCACAAACGGTGCATCTACACGTGTCAAGTTAACCCTTTCATAAAGATAAACATGACTCAGTGGTTTCACTCACTCAGCGCACAACACACCAGAGGAGAGACGATCAGAAATACAGTGAAGGCCTCACTGAGCTTTCACACTTGCTGCTTGGCAAAACGACAACGGAGTCTGAAGAACAGCGATCACACACGTCACCAAAGTGAGACAAGCAGACCTCAGCTTCCTCCACCCCTCAGGTCACCTTCAGGACAGGACCTGGGGGCTCAGGGAGGGCAGAACTCAGCCCTGGACACCCCCACCCCCACTAATCAGGTCATGTATGTCCTAGAAAGTTCCTCCAGACCTCGACTCCGTCACTGTCGACGTATTTGCTGAGACGATGTACAGTAGAGCCACGGGTCGGTGAGAACGTGTTATAATAAGAATAAAAAATAATAAACATGAATAACAACACGTTAATGGAGCTGCTCAGCAGGGCCAGGGAAAGGGAAGTTTGGGGTCCCTGCAGGAGCTGCCGCCTCCTCGACCCGATTTCAGTTGAGTGGTTGAGGGTGGACGGATGGATGGGATGATGAAAGAGGAGTGCCCTCCATGCACTCTTCACCTTTGAGTGGGGAAATTTAGACTTTCAAACACTTCTAAATCTCTGCTTTTCTGATTGTCCTCTCATAATTCTATATTTTATTCATCGATTCACATACATCTGTTGAAGTTCTTTAAAATTGTTCTAAAAATACCTTGTGACGTCTGTTAGAAAGTTCCAGTGCTGTGTTTTAGAGGTGGGGTTACCTCTTCCTCCACATGTGCATGAATGTGCCTGCTTCAAAAACAGGACTATCCCAGCTGTACATCAACAGTTGCAGCATCATCTCCATGGTCGGCCATCTTGAGAAGAGGAGAATGCAGGCGGCGCCGTCATTCCTCCTCTGCTCTGATCACCTGATCCTTCACTGGACAGTCAAAGTTGAGCAGATTCTAACCTCCTGCTAACTTGCAGTGATGCTTTCAGGTGCTGTTAGCTAGCATGGAATTCTCAGAACAGCCAGTTTATGGAGGACAGAGAAGAAGGTGACTGTGTCAGCACGTTTCCAGTTTGTCACATTCATCTCCTGTTCACTGGGCACAGCAACAACAATGCTCTCACTGAATAAATGCTACAATAGAGACACAGAGGACTGACAGAGCCAGCAGGACACCAGAACGTATCGACATGAGCCATGCAGTATCGCTCCCAGATAGACAGCATGGAAAATCACAAGCACATGTGCATATGAACAAACACACACGCACACGCACACGCCAAGCTGTGGAGAATAGCTAACAGACGTGGAGACCTGATCCTCCAAACAGATCACAAACATCCGCTCACAGTTCACACCTCAGACACAACAATCTGCCAACACAATCACAAAGCTACTTTATCACCACGATGACGGCTGTGATCAACTGTTGACCACAGCCGTCATCATGCTCCTCGTGAACGGGGAGGCTGCCCGGTGGTTACGTCACGGGAGGTGGAACGTTCCCTGAGCTCTCAGTTTGATCCACAACCTGCTGCTGCTTCACCTGCACAGCTCGAGGTTTCCCTCTCTGTCCATTTGACCGAAAAACAGACGCTCCAGATTTTGAAAAATCCACCGGAGCTCTGCAATACAATCCATACACCAAAACTTCCCAACATATTTTTCACAGTTGAGTATTGATACTGGGCTACAGGGTGGAGCAGTGGTCCTCACTGTGGCCCCCAGCAAAAAGGTTGTGGGTGGAGCCCCGGCTGCAGCACGGGGTCTTTCTGGGTGAGTCTCCATGTTCTCCCTGTTCCTGCTGGGTTCTCTCTGGTACTCCAGCTTCCTCCACAGTCCAAAGACATCAAGAGGGACCAGGTTAATCCAGACTCTAAATTGACCGTAGGCGTGGCTGGGAGAGCCAATGGTTGTCTGTCTCTATGTGTTGGCCCTGCCATGGACCGGTGACCTGTCCAGGGGGAGGGCTGCTGGGATAGGCTCCACCCCCACCACCCTCAACAGGAGAAGAGGGAGAACATGGATGGAGGGATGGATGATGGATGGATGGAACTCTTGATATGGCCTCTGACCAGGAGAACCAGAACATTCACAACCTCTGAAAAAAAATTAAACCTAAATAAAAAATGTCTCTTCCCTTTCATTTCTCTGTCCTCCAGTCTTCTCTCCATCTCCTCCTGTAGCACTGGAGCTCAGCACAGCCAACATTCCAACATACCAGCCCCTCATTCAAATACTCCCGCCTCCACAAAGTTTACACCTGCTGCCAATCAAGCAATTTCTCTCAGTTGATAACTCGCAAAACAGACACTGACAAAATATGCGATATCTTAGAATGCAGTTGTATCTGACTGGAGGAGAATCACCAGCTCCACCCACAACCTTCTTGATTTTCAAAAACAGGTAAGAGCCATTCTACAAGAAAAGAATACTGCAAGTGGCACTGAAATACATTAAAAGAGGAATTAAGACTGAGAAATAGACAGGATTAAATAAACAGTATTTTAGTATATTTTCATTCTCTTCACGAGCGAGTGAAGGTGTGTGACCCTTTTGGACTGACACCCCATGAGCACTCACGCCGTCAGCTCCAGAGCCGGATCTGTGGGTCGGTGCTAAGTTTGCACTTCCCTCTGCGTCTCGTCCTCCTGGTCAGTTCACATCTTCCTCTCAGACGTGTTTGCACATTCACTGGGAGTGTTGGCATGTTTTACAAACAAGAACCTTGAAGAAATCTGGACCTCCACGTCTCATACATGCAGTGGGCTCTATATAGGTTTGATTTACCCATCAGGCTCTTGGGGGCAACAAGCTGATCCGCAAAAACACAAAGTGGCCGATCTTATCTAAGTGATGAACTGTGAACTTAAATATATTAAAAAAATGTGTTTGATGGGTGTCAAATTTATGAAACTGCCATGTTTTTACTTAATTTTCATCCTCTCTGCATTAAATGAAGGTCTTACCTGCGCTGCAGATCAACCCAACTCAACATCTCTGCAGAGTCACACTCTTTCAGCGCACCAGGGAGGACTTCAGACTCCCGCACGACTGTGACGGCGCAGGATCAAGTTCTTCACCTCTGCACCGACACGCAAACCAACCAGAGGACGAGCAGGGGCAGGACACGTCCCCTCAACCAGCTCCATCCCCCAGAGCCACCCAGGGGGCAGGTCCCAGTCCACACTCCCTATGCCCCGTTGACTGTCTTGGTAGAAGGCTCATGCCTCATGGGGCTCACTGGCCGGTCTGAACTGTCCACACGCTTTTAGGAGCTTTTTTCTGCAAACAGCTGAATGACCTCATGAGCAGCTTGACTCAAGCAGAGAGAAGGTGGGGCCTGGCAGCGGAACGATGAGCTGCAGCTCACTCTGACCGAGCCAATTCAAATATCACTACAATAACTGGTTATCAAAATATGAACTAGCCGTTAACTAGGATGAGCGGGGAAGGAGTCGATAATCATGTCACAACACTGCAGCCTGCTAAACCCACCTGGCAGATTCGGATGGCATTGTCCAGAACCGTCTTGGTATCAGTGATGTAGTCGCTGCACGGCAACTGGGCACGGCTGAAGTGGGCCTGCAGCAGCAAGTGGGTCTTGGTGTGGGCGCTGTCATAGGAGTGAGGGCTGACCTGCAGAGGGAGCTGCTGAGCCAGCTGGCTGTTCAGCTGGTCCTCGTTGTGTCTGACTGGCAGCTCCGAGTACTCCTCTGCATCCTGAGAGACAGAGATCAAAAGTGAGAGGAATCCAGAAGCATGGTGCTGTCAGACCTCTTCAGGACCAGCATCTGGACTCAAACAGCTGCATGGAGCCTCAATGCAGCAGGAGAAGTTTGTCTCCATGGCTGCGGACCTCAAAGCTCCTCGCTTGCTGACAGAACCCTCACCAAGGGCTGGGACAGTATCCTGAATTTGTTCAGTTATTTGAGGAAAGTTGTTACGCACTGGGAGAGAAAAATACACTGGCGAAATGATGATGGCGATGATGGTCCATCAGTCTCCTCCTGCTTGCTCCTGTTTGTGGTTGTTCTACAGAGAGATGCACGGACACGCTTGCCTCCTCTTTCCTAATTCACTCCGGTTTAACTTAGGCTAATGTAGTCCCATCAACAGGCTGAGCTGGAGGCATTTGTCTCAGCCGCCCCCCCCCCCCCCCGCCAGCCGGGACTGTTAAGGTTCCATCCATCATTGACCAAAGCCAGAGTTTCAAAAGCCAGGAGCTGAAAAAGGACCTCGGCGGGGTGGGGGTTGGGGTGAAGGATAGGAGCGGGGATCATCATTGAATGATTTATCTCTCCGCGCTGCTGCTTCTGCATATGGATGTGCTGGAAGAAAAAAACTCTATAGATCTTTAGGCAGACATCATAACCAACAACTGAGCACCGCCTCACTCCCTTCTGACAGGAACTAATGGGAGGGACGCCGAGCTTTGATGCTGTAATTGCAGAGAGAAAACAGAAAGAGTGGAACTAAGCAAACAAAATGGGAAGGAAGAGCACACAGCTGAGAGTGATTGTGGGGTGCTGGCCACCGTACATCTGCTGCAGGAGCACGTTCCAGCAGGACTGCAAATGTATAGGTTTGTGGGTAGAAGGTCAGTCCACGAATCCGTCCAGTCGTTTATCCAGCACAATGCACACGTCTACATGTGGACTGTCACTCAGAGACACGACAAACACAAAACAGTTCAAACCTTCAAAAACCTTCCTGCCTGCTCCTGAATTTCTTTTCAGTTTATAGACTCAAAGATTAAATGACGGATTTATCAACGATTCATGATGAAGATAATAATCATGAATAAACTCTTCAAAATGAAGTAGAACTTGTAGGGTTTCTAACCCGTGGTGCCAGACAATCAAGATTCATAGAAATCCAATCAGCTGTGCAGAGTTAGTGATGTCATTAAGAGGATCTTCAAGTGATCAGCTCAAAGTCCGGATCAATCACAGGGTCGTTCACTCTGAGGCGTGACAGACCACAAACTGGGAGGTTTGTTTCAACCAGTGGGATCGCGGCTCCCTCCCTGCCGCCATGTCAGACCACCTCTCTGTGGAGATCTTGTGTCAGAGTTGTGTTTGCGTCAGCGTGACATCGCCCGCCGTCATGCTGGACAGCAGCACGTTGGACCGAGTTTGATGCAGTGTCGCTTCACCCAGAGACCACAGGAGACAAAGATGCTGAGAGCGGGTGTGCGTGGTGGGAGAGGGAGTGAAGCGAGGTGGGTGTTGCTCTTTAGTGGCCACGCTGCTGCAATTAGGGAGAACTGGAAGGTTCAAATTGGAAGAGCATTCTGGGCTAGCAAAGCTGAGGGGGAGTGGATGGGGCGGGGGTGACGGGCCAATTGTAGTGCAGCTTGGAGGCGGAGGGGCAGCCAAGCATGGCGTGCTTTGGTCTGCTTCCAACTCCACGTGTGCAGAGGAGAGAGATGTTAAGTACCTCAGGGTAGCCTCCCTCCATATGTTAGCATCGTTATCAGAGTGCACAGTGACAGCGTCTGGTAACCACATTCATGAATACAGCAGAACGAGAGTGAATGACCTCTAAAACACCTCAGCCATCATCCCGTCACCCCTCCACACTTCCAAGCCTTCTGTGGTTCATTTCTCTTCAAACATCGTTTCACCTCCAGGGTGAAATAAGATGGTCGAGAGGTTTCCACTGATGGAAACTTTACCAACAGAAAGCTTCGAAATGTCAACCGCACAACAGCTGACACACCTCAGTGTTCATTAAGAGCTCCACTGTCGTCGTCAGACTGTGGCAGTGCTCCTCCTTTACTGCAAACACACACTGCTGATTGTTTGACTCAGTAGAAACACTCACACAAGCCCAATCAATAAAACACAAAACACGATGTGGAGGCTGAGGCCGTGGACACGCTCAGGCAGGACTGAGACAGATGACGTCAGCCATCTTGACTTGGAATTTTGTACGAATGAGCAGAGGAGCTGGAGGGCTGAAGTGAGGGAGGGGGAGCACAGTGACTTGACAACACTCAGGGGACAGATGTTCTGTTTCTCCCAGTGGTGAAGTGGACTACGATTCCCAGAAGGTGCAACGTTTGAGTCTTCAGAACTACGATGAGCTTCCTTTGTCTCACGTTGACCAGTAATCAGGAACCAGGAGTGTGGGCCACCTGACCTCAGGGATGCAGGAGGTCACGGAGCACACAGACCCCAGACTGAGAGGAGCCAATGAAGCTCAGGATGAGGTGCTAATTTAAGAACGGTGAGGTGAAGCGGTGTGTGTGTGTGTGTGTGTGTGTGTGTGTGTGTGTGCACGCACACTGCACATGAACGTTCCTTACATTAGCAAATGCAAACAGTGGGGAAAAATATACCAAAGTGCCTCTCCTTCACTGATGTGATGACACAGAAACAATACTGCATTTTGCGTCATGAGATTTTTACAAAGAACTTCGGCAGATAAAATGTTTTTAGAGCCCCAATTCTAATAATTGCTTTATAGCCAAGTGAATCTCATGGTGGCTGGTGACATGTACCTAGACGGCAGTGAGGAGACGTCAGGGGCCACGAGGCCCCGCTTCCCAGCTTTAAGACACCGAGTGAGAAAAGTCCTTCAGAAGAAGATGAAGCCCAGCGAACCCCAAGTCCCTGTAAGGACGCAGAAGTCCGACAGGACCAGCAGAGCTGCTGGTGTTTCTCTGGAGGTTCATCAGTGCCAGCAAACCTCAGACATGTCACACTGTCATATGATAAGATGAATGTTAAGGTGAGTCTTGGTGTGAAAGGATGCCAGGTACCGTCTGTCAGTCCGTCCTCGCAGTGACACTCACCGTCAGAATGGAGAGCAGCTCGTGGATGGGAAGCTCTGCCCTCAGTCGCTCTTTAAACATGCGGATGGTCTGGTGCTTCAGGTAGTAATAGGAGGCGATGCGGCCGTAGGTCAGCGGCTCAATCGTGCGATCGTCCTGGAGAAGCGACGGAAGTTAAAGTTATTTGATTGTTTGTCATTTTCAGACCACCGAAGAGCTTCAACACTCAGACCTCGTTGATCTCGATGCAGTAGGAGCACTCCAGGTCCCGCAGGCTTCTCTCCACCAGGTTGGACAGGTATTTGTTCATGCACTCATGGCTGGTGTCCTCGAGGCTGTAGTAACTACACACACAGGACCAACAGCACTCATCAAGACAAAGAGAAGGCTGACATGAGACTTCAGCATCAATGGGTCTGGGTTAGCATCTCCAAGTCTGTCACTTTCTATCGTCGCCACAGGGGCAGGCTTCTATTCATCGGACTCTTCTCAATGAAAAAGTCTGCTTTCTCTGCCTGCAACTCAAGTCATTTTAGCGTATTTAGTGTGGGGATGTGTCCAGTAAAGTGCTGTCAGAGCTGGAGGTTCTGATGGCCATTGGAGACAAGACAGCTGTCAGCGTCCATCCACACGGCATCAAGACACGGGCCAGGTTCTTCCTCTCTGCTGTGACCAGTGACCACGGCGAGTTTCCAGCAGCATAAACACACCAGACTGACGTCATGGTTTGCTGGTGTCATAAAAACATCCTGGCATCAATAATTAGGATGCAATTCCGAAGAATTCTCAAATATATGAGGTTTCATATGGTCTGGAATCCCATTTGCTACGTTTGAGAGTGTCTGTATGCACCCAAGCAGCCATGTTTTCATCGGCTTGTCCATCTCCTAAAGCGTCATTCATCACCTGCAGCCTCTGTTTGCTGATGAGGACTGGAGGGCGGAGTCAGAGGCGTGGTTTCATGTTTAGAATATGATTACAGCAGATTGAACTAAACCAGGTTCCTTCTCATCTGCTCAGCTACATCAGACGTCTGCACTGCTGACACACAAAAACAAGACCGAGCAACCGGAGAACACGGTTTGCTGTTGTAAGGTGTTTTACTGGTAACAATCCTGTACACCGTTTAGTGCCACGGAAGAAAAAGCCCAGATGAAAGGAAAATGGCGAGTCTTTCCAGCAAATGATTCCCAGGTTAGACTGTTATTACCTGAAACAAGACAAACAGTGGCCAAAATGGGTTCCATGCTCAGCTCTGCAATGTAACAGCTGCCACATGAGGCTCCGCAGCGGTGAAATCACCCATCATTTTCATGAGCTCACGTGTGAGAGGCCAGCTACAGAGCAGCAGAGCCTCCGGCGCTGGAGCCTCCGGCAGGTACACAATCAGCTGTTTCTTGGTGAGCACAGGACTTCGGAGCACCTGTGGTTACGTGTGATAATCTGGGGGTTCTCTGGTGACAGCTCATGATCGGTGGTCAAGCTTTTCGAGAAGGATGAACACAGGAAGTGACATCCGTCCTTCACACGAACATGAAGATTAGAAGCAGTTGTTGCTGCTGGCTGGCTTGTTTGGTTGAAAGCCAGATCGAGTCAAAGGCAGGGTGATCCGTGAGTGAACGTGCAGGCTAACGCAGGCTGTCCCCAGGGAGGGGTGAGTGCAGACTCACCAGGCAGGGAGGCCATCCTGAGGACACGCCACCACCAGCCGCTGTGCCCGGAGGATGAGGTGTGGTCAGATTCATGCTGAGCTGGTTGGCATCGGTTGACGGGGACACACTAGAATGAATTTTCAAAGTGGCTGAAGCACCGTTGTCACTAAGAGGCAAGTAAAAGAGCAGTTTTCTTCATCATCCTGGGAACTCCTCCACCCTCCCGTCCCCGTCTTCGTCTCTGAACCTGCGTGTGAGCACGGAAACTCCCCGCCATACACACTCTCCACACACTCCATCTTTGTCCCGTTGTCACGAGTAAATGGTTAAAATAGACATGGAGGCTTATTAATCTTCGACGATTCACCCAATCCTTCAAATTTGAGTTTCGACCGATTGTGGTTATCAGTTTATCTATGAATCAACTATAAAGTGCTATTTCTGTCACGTTGAATGAGACTCAGTGAATGTCCCTGTTGTGCCACAAGGTGAATCCTGTGAATTCATAATTATTTCTAATAATTCTAATAAATACGAAATTATTACTCATCACCAAATTCAAGTGATTAATAGCTCAGATGCCCAACACGTTAAAACAAATGACATCATCGTGATGGCCATAGAGGATCCTGTACTGGGGGCAGGGAGGAAGAACCCCGGCACCGCTCCAGGCTGGAAGCAGCAGTGGCGACGGCTGATAGCCATATTTATTGTGTGTTTAATGTGAACGACTCCTTTCATTCTCGCCACTCCACATGTTCCCAGTGTTGACTGGGTTTATTACCAAACATATTTTATGGGTAGCAGGGCCTGTGCGATTATCACCGCCATTAGCATCATCACGATTAGGCGCCTGATGGCGCAGGGAGGCAGCCTGGAGACATCCACGACACCCGAGGGACTCCGTGTGTGTATTTGTGTTGGGGGGGTTCAGATGTAGGGAGGAGGAGTCATTCAGGAGTCATGACGGTGACTTCAAGGCTTCACGTGCTGTAAAAGCAAAACATGTCTGACCACTGCAACCGAACTCTGCCTTAATTGACATCAAATGCTTGAACTGAAGCAACACAAAAATATCTGCTTTTAACGGGTGGACAACCATCGACTGGAGTTCATCTCCTCCTGCGTCACAGCTGAGTGTCCTGTCACAGACGCAAGCTCTAGAACCGGTGTGGATCAAGACAGAGTCCACGGTGCTGCAGGACGATGTTTAGAAATGTAAGCAGAAGTCGTCACTGTTGCGTTGTGGGCTGTTGTGATGGAAAACAGAACACAAATGAGAGTTCTGTTGGCTGCCGTAGGGTCTCAAGTCGAGTGTCAGACTCTTGCATGAACGTTCTCCTGCCTCACAGTAACACCTGGATCCACCAACTTTCTCTCCTTCAAGTCGGGCCCAGCTGCTCCGTGGCCCGTTACCAGCCTCCATGGAGAGTGAGTAACGGCGGCCTGCCTTGGGAGGGACTTCATCAAGCTCTGTTCTCTGTGTCCATAAAAACCGAACCACCGAACATGAACGCTTCCTGTGAGGACGTGGCTCGAGCTGTCTGGACGGAGTGCTTGGTGCAGGACTGAGAATACTTGGACTAAATGGATGATTTTGAATTTCTGTTCCTAATGTTTGTTTTTGTCATGATTCCATCACAAATTCAAGAAAACCCAGCTGCTGCACACAAAGTGAGAAGCGGCGAAGTGACCAGATTTGATGGCACCTCCACTGGCTCGCTGCTGCGGGCTGTGATTGACAGGGGGCGTGGCAGCGCTGGGTGGATGTGGGAGTTGTGTGGGCTCTCACTCATGATGCTGAATATGCAGAATGAGACTTCAGGATGCAGCTCAGAGTAGAACTGCACCTACTTTGCATAAAAAGGAGCACCTGGGGACCAACTCCACTTCTAAGGTGGGGGCAGTGACAGGATTACGTACTCCTAACATGCAAGTTGTGATGGAGGAAACTGGAGCTCCCTCACAAACACTGGGACGATACACAAGCTCAACACACACCACTGGGGCTCAAACCCAGGACCTTCTGGCTGTGGGCTAGAGTGCGACCCACTGTGTAAAATCATACAGAATAGTTCTAAATATGAATGCTGTTTGGCTATCAGTGCATCATCTAGAGCTGGGTACCACCACTGACCTCCCGATACGATACGATTCCGATACACTAGGTCCCAAGTCGATACGATTTCGATACGATTCGATCCAATATACGATACGATATTTTAGTTACAATACCAATTTTGCTGTGGTGATGGAAGAGCTAATGCTAATGCTGTAATTTCAATTGTAAAAGTCACCCTCTAACCTGCTGCATCATTAAATATTAATATTTACATTGAGAACTGACCATTAAACAATAGTTATACAACATCATGCGCTTTTTATTTAAATATACGACCGTCATTGAAAACAAAAGGGCAACTTAGACTTCCACAAACCGTCAGCAGCTCAGCAGGATGACTCGCGGTGTGGCGAGCTTCAATCGCCCGCGTTTGTCAACGTGGGACATGAGGGACCAGTGACTGTCAGTGGACTGAGAGGTGATGGTCAAGTAGGAATCGTAGCTCTGCTTGTCCAGCTGTCACCAGCGATGGCAACTCTCTCTGCTGATTTCATTGCAGTTGCGACGTTGTTTTTAACTTCTCTGAACATCTTTGAGATTGTGACTTGACTCAGTTGTTTCCGTGTCAGTAGCACATTGCGTGGTTCCAGTGTGGACGGGGGTCTGAAGCCTACATTTTCTACCTCACAGGATGGTCTGAGGTCCTTGCAGATCAAAACTGCCAGAGCCAAAGTGATGTTCTCTGCACGTGGAGGCGTGGACGGAAACTTGGTCCCAAATGCTGTCTCCAGCGAGGGTTGTTGCAGGGACTTGTAGTTTCCTGGTTGCTGAGTGTCCTCTGGGTGATGCCTCGTCACATGGCTCCAGAGATTAGTAGTATTTCCGTTGTACTTTACTTCTACTTTGCACATTTTGAAGAACAGCATTATTTTTGTCAAGTTGAGTGCAGTTTTCTTGCTTCTGAAAGCCGAAGTGCTGCCAGACACCGGCTCTTAAATTTGCCGGAGATTAAAGTTGCGCTTCCGCCATCTTGTTGTTCTCTGATCGGAGGCGCATGGCCTGGATCTCGCGAGATCTGATCATCAGACTGCAGTAACGTTGCACTACGCACTAAATCACGCCAGACTGAAGGGGCAAACAAAAACAAAAAAATAAACGGGTAAAATCTGATGCATTTTAAAAGATCGATACTGGGATTTATGTATCGATAATCTTTCCTACAAATGTATATCGATAAAATATCGGTACGTAGACATTTCTAACCCTCCTCTAGACTCATCATGGTTCAGCTGAAACCACTGCTAAAACATCAACAAGCGACAGATCATTTACAGACCACTTTCCTGATGTAAAATGTTGCCTGACTGTTGATGTTTTGCCATCTCAGTCCAGCAAATGTTACATATCTCTAATGATTTCCTCAGTTGTTCTACAGAGTAAAACCGTCACCAGGGGAAGAGCGACACACCTTCCTGTGTAGGGTTGCGACGGAGGAGTAAAGAAGAACAGATTTTCTGAATGTACTTTCATTCAGAGGTTCCTGGGAAGTCCGAGGCTCCTGTTAACATGCGGCATCGAACTGGCACGTCCTTGTTGATACCATCCATGTCCAATCACGGTCCCAGAATCAGAGCAACTCCAGTTTGTGAGAACGACTCTATTTGTAACTTTTTCACATTTGCTTCAAGCCACAGTTAAAGAGAGAAAAGTAGAAATACACCTGCTTGTTCCATGAACATGGGTCATCCTAGCAGCTTTGCTCCCATGATGCAGTCCTGTTGGAACACTAAATTATCGCTTTACTTTGATTACAACGGGTCGCCACAGGACATGGACAGTAAATCACAGCTCCACTCCAGATACCCAGACCTGTACAAAGGTAGGAGCTTCAGCTGGGTCTCTGTCAGGGCCTGACTAGTAAATACAGATTGACAGGCATGTAAATACCAACAGGCTGGAATGTTCTCTCTGGTTCCACAGCAGATGTTTGCCTGAAGAGCCCTTGAACCCAGGAACCAGGTTGTGTGTACGTGTTTTGATAAATGATATGACGTACGAGCAGGTGGTGCTCACCTGGGGTTCATCAGAAGCCGTCTGAAGAAGTAAGTCCAGGTGATGTAGTCCATCGCATCCTGCTTGGACGAGATGGTTCCTGCAGCGATCTCAGCGTTCAGGTGGTCTGACAGCACACTCAGGAGGCTGAGGACACAACGTTGACTCAGTCACACACTTCCTGCTACACACAGCTGACAGCTAGTAACTGTCAGGCATGAATGGAGTGACAACTTGAAGTCGTCGCTCTCCTGTCACCCTGGTCTCATGGAACCCTCACAGACATGTTTGTGCTGTTGGATTTGTGCCATCACTTCAGGAGCAGACCAGTTATGCTTTTCCATCTTTTCTGATTGATGTAGAACGTTGGACATTCTCATGAAACAGGGCCAAAGATTCTTTAGATGAGGTTAAGATCAGGGGAGGTAATGCCTGGCTTCAGACAGCTCTGGAGGGAACACAGGCGTCCAGCTCATTCAGCTTGCCACATTTCTGTTTGCATGGTACCCTGTGCAAAGCACCGCACGCCCACCAAGACCAGGGACCCGCCCCTCAGCAGATTTCCAGAGGTGTGCCGATCAGAACCAAATGGGCAAGCAGGAGGGGGAGGCTTTAAAGGACGGGAGCAAGAACACTAGAGGAAACACTGACGGGCAGCATAATGTGCCAGTTTCTGATGTATATAATTTTGTTTGTACTGTGAATAAGGTCATACCAGAATTCCTGAAGGAACACAATATTTTGGGAAATAGCTTTAGTGTCCATCATCCCAGAGCCAGGAGAAGAGCCTCTGAAGACAAGGATCCCTCCCTTCCCAGCTGTGCATTAGAGGCTGAGACGCAGACCAGTTAGCTTAGCACAATGAATAGTAGTGGATGGGCAGGTTAGGGTTAACTCGGTCAAAAGCCATCAAACTACATTTGCCTACATTTATATAGGATTTGCTATGAAATAACAACTGAAAGTGTAGAAGATTATAACTTTAGAATCAGACACACAGACAGAACGTCTATCCCTCCCTCCCTCTATCCATCCCTCCCTCTATCCATCCCTCCCTCCCTCTATCCATCCCTCCATCATCCATCCATCCATCCCTCCCTCCATGTTCTCCCTCTTCTCCTGTTGAGGGTGGTGGGGGTGGAGCCTATCCCAGCAGCCCTCCCCCTGGACAGGTCACCAGTCCATGGCAGGGCCAACACATAGAGACAGACAACCATTGGCTCTCCCAGCCACGCCTACGGTCAATTTAGAGTCTGGATTAACCTGGTCCCTCTTGATGTCTTTGGACTGTGGAGGAAGCTGGAGTACCAGAGAGAACCCAGCAGGAACAGGGAGAACATGGAGACTCACCCCCGTGCTGCAGCCGGGGCTCCACCCACAACCTTCCTGCTGGGGGGCCACCGTGAGGACCACTGCTCTACCGGGGTGCCAGACAGAACTTCTTGTTGCATTGATTTCATGCAGCATTTCAAAAGCTTCATTGTACTTTAGACAACAAAACTTCATGTTTTTTGTTGCTAACGAGCAGTCAGCTGGTCTCTGAGGGTCTCAGCTCCCTCGTGAGCACACACACAGGGACAGGGGTCTCTACCTTCTTCTCTGGGGGAGGACGGCAAACAAGCACATTTCTCTAAAAGTCAGGGTTTTTCTTTCACCGCTGTTTATCAAACTGCCATTTAAGTGGCTTATGTGACCTGAAGCCCTACAGGACCTTCATACGAGAGGGAACCAGACTCCTGAAGAACAGGTGTGACGTCGTTCTTCAGTAAAGCTGTCAGACCACTCAGGAGGACACTTCTACCTGGACTCGACAGGGAACGGCTCGTAGAGGAATTTCTTGTAGAAATCTTTCTTGATGTCGTGGACAAGGATAACTGCTTTGCCCTGGTCATCAAACTGAGGCCGTCCTGCCCGCCCCATCATCTGGAGGACATCTACAAGCACACTTACAGTAAATATGGGTCAGAGTTACAAACAAAAGTCATCGATCCGTGATGCAAGATGAAGAGTTCTCATGACAAGACAGGAAATTTATGTTGAAGAAATAATTACTGATTACTAGTGAGTTAAGAACCAGTAGGACCAGAGTGTGTACCTGTGATGGGGTAGTCCACGTAGCGCCTGGACTTCCCATCAAAGTATTCCGTTCCCTTAACAACCACCAGGTGAGCGGGGAAGTTCACCCCCCAGGCCAGAGTGCTGGTGGCAATCAAAACCTGAGACAGCAGACCAGGACAATCAGATATGAGGCTCACTGGAAAAGACCGGAGACATTGTGCCACCAAGCTAACTACTGTCCTTCTGTCTGTTTTAGGAATGTAAATATTCAACTTTGTCTTGAAGCCACTGCAGTGATCATCAGGTGTGTACTCTCTGCTCTGTGTGTGTGTGAGAACACCACGCACCACCACGGCCTGAGCCTGCCCTGGTGCTGGAGGTTGTTTTGTGTTACAGCTACAGTCGGTTGAGAGCTTCCTACTAAAACTGGGACTTTGCCAGCATGCGAGGTCACACCTGGATCTTGCAGTTCACAAAGAGCTCCTCCACAGTCTTCCTGTCTCGCTCGTGCAGGCCAGCATGATGGATGCCAATGCCAAAGGCCAGAGTGAGCTTCAGGTTGGA
Organism: Aulostomus chinensis; assembly: GCF_037954235.1. Classification (NCBI taxonomy): domain Eukaryota; kingdom Metazoa; phylum Chordata; class Actinopteri; order Syngnathiformes; family Aulostomidae; genus Aulostomus; species Aulostomus chinensis. The sequence continues at coordinate 28,203,707 of NC_141330.1, forward strand.
ATCCCTGACTGTGGCGATGATATCCTCGATCTGCAGACAAGCCAAAGCACAGGCATTTATCCGTCTGTGACAGTCACAAAGTGCCTGAAGCCAGGTGATGTATCTACCAAACCATGGCAGGGTGATGATTCCAACGTCCCGACCGCTGTCTGTGTATCAAGCCAGTAGGACTGACACTGAAAGGAGGGGTTACCAAGAAAAGCTTTATTTTCCTACATTAAAATCACGAGTTGTAAATAATTGCTTGTCTCGTCAGATTAAATCTCTAGTCAGATCTGCAGAATTCAGTGTCCTTCAGTGTCCCAACAGCTGATCCATCACACAGACAAAAATACGATGCACAATCAGTCAGGTCATCAGCATCTACAATGAAATGTGTGCAAAAGAGTTTGATGTGAAATTTGCTTTTGAAGAATATATTTCTGTCTCAAAGTGTTCAATTTGTTTCTTGGCAGCAAACGCAACACTGAGCTCATCTGATTCGTTAAAAACGTGAGCAGAGCGTCGTTGTCCTCTGAGGTGGAGCTGACTCTCTGCATGAAACCGACAGTTTTCTTCTTTGTTTGTCTAAATGTGATACTTGTGAAACACGAATGACGCAGCTGCAGCCGTGAGATTCGCTACCAGCGTTCTCCTCTGGTTCCAGGGGTCGTGGAGCACACAGATCTGAGGTCTTCCAGCAGACACAAACGGTTCTGGGCTGAAGGAAAGAGGGCGAGTGTTGGCACGGAGCTGCATGGACCCAGGGATCAACCATTTCAGCGGTTTCTGTTCTTTTAATCTGCAGAACAAAATCTCTTGCACACCTTAATAGTCTCATTGATGTGTAGATGGAAGAAACAGCTGGGGCCCGATACAGGTGATGTATGGCACCCGCTGATTGGCGGATGATGCCTCATTCTGGTATTTAGACGGCGTGTAATCAGAGCCCGGCTCCAACGGGGTGAGTGTGAGGCGTCGGAGCAGGGCTGGGAGGAGTTTGAGGCTGATGTTTCCAAAATCTCACGAGTAAACTGATAAAACCTCTGATACTGTTTTTGTCACTGTCCTCCCAGGATTTGACGTCCAGGGAATATTTAAAAACAGTGGTTTTAGCAAAACTCACACAGGCCATAAAAGTCTTACTTTCTCTTTCTCCTTGTCCCTACATGAGGATGAGCAACACTACAAAGGCAGCAAATAAACACCTAAAGCCTTGAACACTGCCAGGAGTTCCTGCATTTATGTGCAGATGTTTGTTTATAGGATTAGATTTGAGGCAATCAGAGAGAGTGGAGAGGAAGAGTGAACCCCAGACCAGACAGACGGGGGTTTCAGAGGAGAGAAAGAGCTGTCAGGTCAGAGAGGAGACTCGGGGCCGTAGGTGACCCCCGGTGAGAGTTAAGCAGCTATCGTATGGAGCCTGTCAGTCAAACCACAGGGAGTTAAGCTGCTACATCAGCCAGGGCAGAGAGGTAGCAGGCAGCTGCATCAATCATATGAACCCACAGGGAGGCTGGCCTTGCCCCCCCCCCCCCCCCCAAACATGCACACACACACAGGCACAGAGAAACTGGGCCTGTGTTATAGGACAGTGTGTATTTACACTGCTGGACGACGGCTGTCTGCGTGGTTCAGGATCAGGCGTGCCATTATTACTCCAGAGTGTATTGTGGTAAATGCAACAATGCCAATGCAGGCATAATGGCAGTGAACAGAGAATGTGATGACTTGACTTGTGATGGTGTAAAGATTCGCCCCGACTCAGGCTCAGACATATTGACCACCACGGCCAGGGCTGTTCTCCCTGTGGAGGCGTGGCTTCTCTCAGGCTGCTCCAGCTTCCACCCACACAGCAAATATTCAAGTTATGCTGACTGGAGGCTGAGGTGTGAACGGTTGTCTGTCTCTGTACGGTTCTCTTACCCCCGCCGCAGCACAGGCGCCATTGCTTTGCTGTTATTTTGTCACCCAGCACCCACCTTGATTAGCACCTGTCAGTCAGCCAGTGGCAGTGCCACATGATTTACATGTCAGACAGGACTGGCGTGCTGGAAACTTTTCAGATGACGTTTTTATTTTATATCAAGTACAGTTGTTTCTTTAACAACTCACTTTAAAGATTAAAGCAGCTGCTGTCAGTGGCTGCAGGAAGTAGATACCAGCTCTGACTGGCAGGTGCCGCCATGCCTGAGTGTCAGAGCCTTGGAATAACGTGAGCATCTTTACAGACATGAACTGGGAGGAGCCTCTAGTTTTGAAATGAACTCATAAAGGATTCAGAGTCAGCACAGGCTTGTCCAGGATCAGTTGGGTTGAATTCCATCTGTTAGTGCACTACGTACAGAAGTGAAGCATCAGCACAATTCAGCAAGAGGAGGGAGAGCAAAGGAGAGAAGACAACAGGAACATCCAGAACTCTGCGTGCAAGAGGTGGACATGAAGTCAGTCACCCAGCTGCCAGCTCCCAGTGTCAACTCTAATCTGAAGATCAGGGTTAACAACAAGTAGAAGGGTGTATTCCCCTTCTGCTGAAGCCCCAGTAGCTGCTGTATGGTCGCATACCTCTCTCTCGTCCTGATGCAGCCACTGTTTGGGGTTGTCCTCTGTGGCCAGGTAGGCGATGAGGTCCAGGGCCGTCAGGCGAGTTTGCCGCCGGGAGGAAACAAAGATCAGCACCGGCTTGGCTGGGGAGTGGCTGCGTATCGCTGTCAAGAGACATTCAACATTTTTTCAATTGTTGAAGTGCCAGTGACACATTTGTAAATCATGTACAGGCGACTGAGCAGTACCTTGGAAGGTGGGCTTGTTCATGGTGGCCATGCGGGGGCAGTAGTGCTGCCCTGGGAAACCATGAATGTGAACTTCCAGTGGGACAGGACGAACAGAAGGACGGAAGTTAAACAAACCCACCTGTTACACGGACGAGAGAGAGAAAAGAGATTTAATGTGAGCAGCTGGCCACAGGAAGCCTCGTCTGGCGGTAATGTGAGCTGTGTGTCACTGTCAGCCAGGACCTGCTGCTCGACACTCTTCAACCTTTGCTTTGTCCACTGGCTTTAATGTGTGCTGCAGGGTGTGAACAGAATCGAAATCAAAGTGATTGAGGGTGTTGTAATGACTGTGCTGCATCATTCTGTGTGTACGGCGTTGAGACATCTTTAAAGCCTGGATAATAGGTTGGGCAGCTACAAATCTAGCAGGCCGGGCCAGGAACCAGCCAGCCAGTCAGATTTATGGATGGACGCCAGCCAGCTCCTCCTATCGACAGCTCTGGTGGCCAAGGAAAGACTAAGTGCCAGTGTTCTACAAAGAGATGCAGAAAACCATGGTTCATAGTACAGTACACACTCTGCTCTCCACGTGCAAGTGGGTATTTTGGTTCACACCACAGGTGCGTGGCATCAGGTGAACATCGTTAGGGTTACAGAGGGAACATCCAAATGTGATACCTGAGAGGACGAAGGGCTTCTGCTGAACCGTCTATCAACAAGAGCGACCAGAAGAAGGCTGACCTGTGACCAAGTTAAGTGTGTGTGTGTGTGTGTGTGTTATGGGTTAAGTGTGGCCTGTTGGTCACAGCGGTGGTTAGAGTGTGGAGGCAACAGGAGGGAGAAGTTCATTCATGGACATTTACACTTCCTGAATCAAAACCACAATTGAAACACTGTGAGAACACAAATAATTCTTCTTCGCACCGTCGTGACGTCGATGACCTGGACAGCCGGGTGTGCAACGGGAAAAATAATCAATACTCAGGAATAATGTCACCAAGATGATTCAATACGTTAATTGTCTCCTGTTAACTGCTGTTCTTATTTGTATCCAATCAAACACAAATGCCACAAATAACCTCTGAAAATGACATCAGCAAGTTGCTGATCCATGAAGCGAATCGCTGCAACGCTCCCAGTTTGGTTGAAGCGAAACCGCTGCAGCTGCACGTCTCCACCAGCGCGTAGGTTTTTAGTAAAACTAAATCTGTCCGTGCAGAGCCTGGTGTGGGTGCAGAGACGAGGTGGGTTTCAGATTTTAAACTTCTCGGTGTGCTCATAGATAAAAATCTCACTTTTCAAGAATATAAAAGGTTACCGACTGCATAAAACAAGTCAACAGCTGCAGGTCAACCAAGGCAGCACCAATGCGCACGCACGCAATGATCTGCTCCCACCTGACTTCCTGTCTCGCGACCTGGTCTCAAGCTGTCCACAGTCACTTTTAGCTCTTAATTTCCTCCACGTTTGCTGCTCTGCCGTCTGTCAGGTTACTGGTGGTCTTGTGTTGTTGTTGCTCTCCTGGCTTTCTGCAATGCCTTCATGCTCCACGTCCTGCTTGCTTGTGGCCTGTCAGTTCCTTCATGTGTTTTGTGTCATCAGTCGCTGATGGCTGCGCTGCTACTGGTGTTGTTTTTGCCTGCTGCAGCAGTTTTAGCTGAGCCCCTGTTAGCATGCCTGTGTATGTATGATCTTCAACATTGTTCTTTGTCATTCGATCTTGACTCAGATTCACTCCTCTGACTCTTTAATGTAGTACTTGAATGCTTCTAACTACACCTTTTTACATTCTCTCAGGGTGACTATTCAACATCAAAATAGCCTTTTGGCTCATTCTGGCATGTTTACAATTTTTTTTTAAGGAGACAAAAAATGTTTTATTCATGTGCATTGTCCCTGATGACTAACCCTTAAACTAAATACCAAATAAATGGACAAAGCCAAAGAATGAGTGAGGTTCCTGACCTGCGCGATTCCCAACCAGTCAGCCAGGTCTCGAGCGTTGGCCAGAGCAGTGGACAGGCCAACCACCCGCACGCACTTGGAGGTGTGGGAGGAGATGAAGTTGGTCCTGGACACAATGACCTCCAACACTGGACCTCTATCCTCCCCTGAAACCACACACAATGGTACAGTCCAGGCAGAGTCTTTTATAATTGGAGATCATTTAGAAATACGTCCAAGCAGATGAAGAAGAAGTTTCAGTCTCAGCTGCATTTTAACTTCACTTGTGCTGATCTCAATCGTGACATAAAGGTAAGTTTAGGATGCTGAGAACAACAAACAGCAGTTGAGCGTCAACAACGGCTGCTCCATGTATGAACCAGTCTTCAGTCCAAATGTTTATGACTCTGTAAAACTCCCCAGTGCCAACAGGTCTCCAGGAGTGGCAGCTGTTCTCTACATGATGATGACCCGTGACTCTACGCGTCTCTCACCCAGCAGGTGGATCTCATCTATGATGAGAATGGCCACTTTCTGAACGTAGCTTCGGTTCTGCCAGCTTCTGCTCACTCCGTCCCACTTCTCAGGTGTGGTGACGATGAGGTCGGCCTGCGCTATTGCTCGCATGTCTGGCGTCACGTCACCTGTCAGTTCCACCACTCTACCCCAGATCAACAGAGCCACACGTCAGCACACTCAAGACACTGAACAACAACCATATCTTTCATTTAATTTGGACTTGGAATGTACAAATTTGAGGTACAGCGCCGGTGTTTCTACTCACTTCCTCCCCAGTTTCTCCTCGATCCTGATCTTCCAATCCTCTATTCTCTCTCTGACCAGAGCTTTAAGGGGGGCGATGTACACCACCTGGATGAACAGAGACGAGAGGAACTCATTTGAAGACCTAGAGGCAAGAACATATCTGCACTGGTTACGGCCAGTGTCTATGACGGGAAGGTCGACAGCAACTTGTTGTCGTTGTCCCAGTGATATTCACTGTTAAAATGCAATCACAAACAACTACACATTTGTAGTCTTTCTCACTGGGCTACGACTCTAAAAGGCAACATGTGGAACCACAGAATTTCCCTTGGGGATGAGTAAATATTCTGATTCTGGTTCTCAACACTGCTGCTGTGAAAACCAGAAAGCTTTGGTGTGGCAATGATGGAGGATCTGATCTTTCTTTTCTTCCACCTCGTCTGTAAACAAACTGTCAGTCAGGTACGTGGGGGTGGTTCTGACCTTGGAGGTTGGATACTTGTTGAAGACTCGGAACATGGCCATCTCAGCTGCGATGGTTTTTCCAGAGCCCGTTGGCGCCCCCAGCAGGACATTGGTGTCAGTGTGATAGAGAGTGTGGAAGATCTGTGTCTGGATGGGGTTGAAGTGAGTGAACTTGTACAAGCTCTCATACTCCCGGTTACCCAGAGCTGTCACGGGCAGCGGCTGCAGGTCCAGCAGCTCTGAGGGAAGTCAGAACATTTGAGAAAACAACACAAATCTCGTTGAGGTCAAAGTGTCTCGGCTCAGTTTCTGTGCAGTAATTTACAGGTTCTGAGTCCATTTAACATCAAATGTGGGATCTTTGGAAACATATGAATAATCCAGGTTAAAATGGAGCCTTGAACATACGTAAATGCTTTTTCATCAGCTAATGCTAAGCTAATCTCTCTTGTAAATGCTGTAGTTGGACCATCGGCCACCAAATGTGACATGAAATCTCTGCAAAGACAGAATCAGCCAACAAAATCGTTCTCTAGCATCCATCAGCTGGGCTTTAGGAAGTGCAGTTGGTGTTCTCAGGCAAGGGTTTACCCTGCTTGTGCCAACGTTATACCCTATCTGTCAGCAATGCTATTATAAAATGCTATATCTGCTAGCAGTGTCGACTCCATCAGTCCGGTTCACCTCTACTTCTATGAAAACATCTCATGTGACACAGAAGTCACCTGAGATGTGACTGCACTGACAGCCGAATGACAGAAAGTTATTATAACTTGACAGGAGTTTCAGTTCACATTTTCTCTCAGTCCAAACTGACATCTGAATTTCTATTTTCCTCTCTTCTAATGAGGAAAACAATTAGCTTATCAATTAGAGTCATCGGGGGCGTTTGTGCTGGTCTGCCCTCTCATTACCAGATTCATCACATGCTTCATAGCAAAAGCGTCCCACGGATCTGCTGGTAAAGAGCTTCAAACGTGAAGCCGCAGTGGCAGGAAGTTGTCAGTCTGCACCAGCAGCTCAGACGCGGCCAACAGCAGGAACTAAACAGTGAAATCAAAGGGGCGGTGTGCCGTGGTGAGTGGGATCCTTCTGAAGAAATTCAACAGAATACTTAGAAGTATTTAATCACCCAAATATTAACAACTAGGGCTTTGTCAGCTTACAGAGCTCTTTGTATCCACAAAAGCAGCGAGTCTCCCGTGGAGGCCGCCATGCCAGCAGCCTCGTGAAACTTTCCTGCCTTCAAGGCAACAATAGTCACGGCCATCACGGCAGACCTGACGAGGACGCACTTGTCTGGATGAGAGGAGTGAACATTCACAGGCTGATGCCTGAGCCTCCATCCCTGCAGCGGAGCTCCCTCCCTCTGTCCTCACTGTGTCTCAACCGGTGGAAAACGACCTGTGACAACTGATTTCCCTGAAGGAGCAGTTGAGATTTTCTGATTCTGAACAAGTGATTGTTGGTGGTGGATACTAATTTTTCTTTTTAACGGGTGTAGACACTCCAAACTTGAGAGACAAGTTGTTGATGTTGTATTGTTGCCGTGGACCACAGGAACACGAGCTCGTCAGAGTGACATCAGCTGGTCAGGATCCTTACGCCTGACAGTCACAGTGACACCAAATCATCCTGAAGCAGTGGGACCTGAGACGCTCAGCTAGCAAATGAGCAGACATCAGCAGTGAGCTTCTTCACGCTCAGAACCTCCAAACCAAGCGCGGGGGTATTTCTGACGTCACCACCGATGTGTGTGTGGGGTTGTGTACCAGTGTGGGGAGGGTGTCTCTCAGGTAAGATGAGGTTCTGGAAGTTGATGATGCAGATGGCCTCGGCGCCGAGCCAGCGGTCAGACACAGCCTTGATGTAGTACTGGGAGGGCAACGGCTCAAAGATGGGAATGGTGAACACGATGTGCTGGGGCTCACCTGTTGCCACCTGGATGATCACACACACACACACACACACACGCACACGCACACACACACACACACAACCTTTTACTTATATCGTTGTGAGGACTTTCATTGATGTAATGCATTCCCTAGCCCCTCACCCCAACCCTAACCATCTCAACTGACTGCCTGACCCTCACCTTGACCCTAAACCTAACCAGAACCTGACCCTCACCTTGACCCTAAACCTAACCAGAACCTGACCCTCACCTTGACCCTAAACCTAACCGGGTCGGGTTAGGATCATTTATATTGCAATATTCTATCAGAGCTGCTGATTCATTCTTATTGCTGGACAAACCAGCATCCTGAGCCTGAGCTAGCTGGGCCAGAATACACAGAGGCTGACCTGCTAACCTGCCAACCCACCTCTGTTCATTTTGCTGCGCTAACGACTGTAGCAGCCAGCCGGTCTTTATGGGTCTCAGCTTGTGTGGCTCTGGGCACGATGAACAATAAGAACATTACTGCGAAAGTTGTAGTGTTCCTGTGTTCCAACTTTGGGTTCTCGTTTAGCAGGTCATAAAAGTCTATGAGTCAGTCGAGTATGTGTGGTGTCATAAAACCCACCTGTTTCTTCTGCAGGAGGAAGTACTCTGAGTGGTAGATGTGATCATTGATGGGGTCCTCCACCCACAGCCACCACGGCTCACCCACCGACCCGTGGACCTGAACCACAGACAATCAGGCATTACACTGAAAGAGGCAGGAATCTGTGTGTGTGTGTGTGTGTGGGTGTGTGTGAGACATTCACTTTTCTCCACTGAGCCATTCAGCTTCACACTCCTGCTGTACTGGCAAATCTAAGGAGGTGCAGTGCCAAGTTTGAAGTCAACTGGATGAGAAGTTGTGGAAGCCGTAACCACGCATTTTACAAATTGTTTTTTAAATCATAAATAAGCCTCACAACTCCTCTAGTACAGAGCCAACATGAGTCAATTACGACTAAAACGGTAAAAACCGCCAAAGAGTATCAGCACAATTCGAGCGTGTCGGCACACACGCAGCCATCCTAGAGGCAGAGGATTGGCGGAGAGGATGTCATGTGCCATGAGTCCGTGAGTGAGTGTGGTCTTGTTTCCTGGTGCCATCAGGGAGGAAGCTCATGTGTCTGCACATGTGACCCGGCTCTGCAGCCGGATCAGGACTAAGCCAGCCCGTGTTCCATTACCACTCTTCCCATGATTGGAGCATGCATTGCTAATCGCCCACAAGCATTCATCTTCATATTCGACCTCGCGACCATGAGCTTCCTATTCAGCTCAGGTTCCACAAACAACTCTGGATTAAGCTTGTCATGGTCGGCGGTGACATCTTTGCCTGCTGAGGTGGGCCATGCTGGTGTGGCTGGGGGCGTTCCAGCTCTCGCAGACCCACGGAGGGTCTGGAGTCCTGCAGGGGTGACATTGCATTTCTGCAGGCTAACATTTTGGAATATTGCTGAAGAAAACAGCTCCCGACATTTGAAGGTTCATTATGATAACCGCCACAGAAAATACCACTTTCAGGATCTTTGAAACATAAACACAGTCATGGTGACTTGATGACGCTGACGTCACCGCAACTTGCTTTCAGCGCCTCTTTTTGTCAGTGTGATGGCGTTTCTCGCTTAGTCTCTTTTTACAACTGCTGTTGCTGCAAAAGTGCTTCAAAATTCACGCATGCGGCACTGCCTGATGTGTCTTCTTCTGTACAACAAACTGTTCAAATGGCTCAGGCAGGTGGTAGCGACTGACCTTATCTACAGCACTGAATCAAAAACCCTGTGGACTTTGACCCAGGAACGGTTCAACAGTGCCAACTTGCCTGCAGGTTTTAGGACTCATGTCTGCACAACTCTCCTGGCACCAGAATAAAAAGAGCAGCTCCTCTCTCTCCAGCGTGTCAGCGTGGCTACATTCACTGAATCAGTAAGTGGTTTTGTCTGCGGCCTCAGGGCAGACAGGGCTCCGCCTCAGAGACAACCCTGAGGCTACAGACAAGGAACAGAATCACATAAAACAAACCCTGAAACACTGGCGGGCCACACTGAGCCTTCATTAAAACAAGCCAAAACACAAAAAGAACGCCAGACAACCACCGACGGGAAGGCGTCACAGGGCCAGAAGAACCATGCTGTGATTCATGCCCCCCCCCCCCCCCCCCCCCCACACACACACAAGTCACGTGTCATCGTGGTGTGACTTGTGCTGCACTCATTCAAACAGACTTGCTTGGATGGTCACAAAATACATTAGTTTGAAGGGTTATTGTAGTCCAGCGTTCTCAACATAACCTCTTACATCACCTGGAAGATTGAGAATGAACCGAGTGGGCTACGTACCAGAGCACACCTGGTGGTGGAGGAGAGCAAGAGCTCCGCCCACACACACACACACACACACACACACATAAATACACAGACACACACACACAAACATACACATACACACACAAACATACACATACACACATAAATACACACACACGCAAACATACACATATACACACACATAAATACATACACACGCAAACATACACACATAAATACATACACACAAATAAATACATACACACACACGCAAACATACACACATAATTACACACACACACACACATAAATACACACACGCAAACATACACACATAAATACATACACACACACATAAATACATACACACACACACACACGCAAACATACACACATAATTACACACACACACACACACACACACAATCTCCTGCCACTGACTCTTTGGTGTGTCAGTTTGCTTTTATGTGCTTCAGCTAAAAAGTCCCAGGTATTTTCAAGTGGCAGTGAGAGTTTAACCTGCGCGGCAGCAGAAACCAGTCCCCGTACTCACCTGGTCATTCCAGCGGAAGTCAGGTGTGACAATCAGACGAACACGCAGGACGGTGCGTGTGATTGGCTGGATACTGGCCTCCATCATGATGGACGGGATCTGATGGACACACTGTTTGACTGTCAAGCCGATGTTGACGTGGTGCAGCATGTGACCTGGAAGAACACACTGGTTATAAGCAGGGGGGCACACCTGGACCACTCTGACTTACGTCCACCAGGTGAGCGTCTCTCCACCTCTTCCTCCAGCTCTAAGACTTTGAGAGCAAACCACTTTATTACTGAGCACTGGAGAGTTGCAGTATAAATATATGTGCACAGTTTTTGGAGTTTTATTGATGGTAACTTAAAGCAAAAATCGTTCAAAGTTGCATAATTCAGTCTGACTCTAGAGGTCATGCTAACTTTGCGGCTGTGTTAAATATGAAATGAAAAAATCGATAAAGTTGCTGACGAACCACAGCCATCAAGACGTAACAAATGCAGAAAATAGAAAACGCTTTAGATGCTGCTGAAAATGATGACTGTGCCGAATGAGTGGGTGAATAAAACTGTTGAGGAGAAAAAACTCTTGACAGGAGCAGCAGGCGGGCGAGCCTGGCGGGACGGCTCCCACGGAGGCACCTGCCTGGAAATGCACCAGATCTTCAGGAACACTGCCGTGCCCTCAGACCACGGGACCACCTCTCAGATGTCACGTCTCATCTGAGCCCTGAGTGAGCTTGTTCCAAATGTTGTGAAATAAAACAAAATCAAATATTGAAGCCTGTTCCAGGCTCATATCCTTGCAGGGTTAATTACACAAACGGGCTCAGGGCCCCCAGGAGACTTCACATACTACGACTAGACTCCCTGAGCCCTTCTGACCCCTTTCACAAGTACTAACAGTAAAACTAAAAGTAACAAAGGTGAAGTTAAGCTATTCGTCTCTTGGAGCCTCAAAGGCCCCAGTGAGGTCATGCTGTACATTCATGAGTGGGACTCCTGTTGTCTTTACCGATCTCGTCCTTCCTCATTTCCTTCAGTTTGTCCACCGTCAGCTTCTTCTCCTCCAGGCGGTTCAGGACTACGTGGCTCAGGTTGGGGAACTGGCGGAGAGGGTGGGCAAAGGCCCACAGACGCTTATCGATCACCTTACAGAGCGTGAGCAGTCGGTAGGTCATGGCCGGCCAGCGCTTCCTCAGAGCGATCTCAAACAGAGCCCTGACGATCCGAGCTGCGTTCTGCACGATCAAAGAGCAGGAAAGAGAACCCAGTCACTCACAAACACAACACATCTGCTGTCCTACACAGATTCCCTCCTTCTATCAACACCTAAAACACATATGCGCTGCAGCAGAAGCCACTCGGCAGCCGATCATCGTGGCCATCAATCGTGGTGACCAGGAGGAAGTCTGGCTGGGTTCGGATGTCCAGGTGGGCCACAGCTGTGCCCTGACGGATGGTTCATGCCGGCACTGCAGGAGCGGTCGGTGCTAATGCACTGACTGGTTTGGTCAGCTGAGCTCTGATCGTCTGACCAGGTGTAAAAACGCTCCGCGGGCGGATCACTGACCCCTGAGACGGCGCCGCCTGTCAGTACGCAGGACCACAGATCAAAGATGTATCCTGCTTTCCAAGGCAACGGTGCACCAGTGGTGCTAGCACACACGTGCCTGTCACGACGACTGGCTGGGCGATCGGAGCCCCTCAGTCTGGCCACAAGTACTCAAGCGTGATGCAAACACCTACAACTGAAAGTGGAACATATGAAGCCAGCTTGGCACAAAATGTGTGCATCATGGTTTTAACCCCTGTTGAACAACTTCAGGACTGGGATCCTTTTACATCAGCCGACCCGTCTTCATCTCGTCAGCCTGGACTGCTGCATCAGCCCTCCGACTTGCCTGAACCAAAAACCTGGCGATCGTCATCATTTCACTTCTTTATCAAGGAACACGACACGTAAATACGCCAGACTGCAGCGCCAGCCAACTCACATGTGCAGACCAAGGAAGGTTGTTGTTGCATAGAAACTCAAAGATTCTCATCCATACAAAAAAAACATAGAAACAACCTTGATTATATGAGGGTGCCAGCTTGGTTTCCCCTTAGTCAGCACTTCAACCGCCTCCCCGGACGCACTTCCAACCCTTGAAATGACGAGGCGTTCTGAGAGATCGGCGTCTGTCTGAAGCAGGCCGCATCAGTCCTGAATCATGTTCCCCTGTTTTCCGTCTCTGAATAAATGGTTGTCGCATTTTTCTTTTAAAATCTGCTGATTTCACGTCATGTCTGTTTTGTTCTGCTGCCGAGTCAAACGCGTCCTCATGATTGAATAGGAGCTTTAGAAACAAAGGTCACTAACACAGCTGAATGTCACGAACGCTCCATTATCGCACAGACACACACAGGTAAGGGCAGTTTGGCCAGTAGTGGCATGCTTCACCTGGTTTCCTTGTTTGAACTGATTCACCTAACCTGGAACGTTGTTTAGCTCCTCCCTCTTCTCCCTCTCATCACACTTCCTGCTGCTTCAGCCTCCGTATCAAACAGCATCCACCACGTTCATGCATTCGGGTTCAAACCACATGCTTTCTGGTCTCATAGTTTACAAACCAGGCTGCCACCGTCTGGAAGTTCACAGATCCTCCACCAGAGGGCTGGTGACGTCATTTGTTGCTCCATTAGCAGGTTTACATATGTGTGCGTGTTTACTTCAGTCCTCACCTGAGCCACGTAAGACAGATCTGAGATCAGAGAGAAGCTGTCCACCTCCCCTCGGCCGATGTACGTCTGCAGCAGGATGTTGACCTTGCCGTAGCCGTTCTCCACCCCCCCGGCTGCAGGCAGCTCACAGTAGTTGCACAGCAGCTGCTCCAGCTCCTCCATCTCCTCGTCACGAACCTGCCGACACCACAACCACTGACTCGTCACCGTCAGGTTCACGTTTGCAGGTCAGAATCAGGTCGCCATTTAAAGACTTCCGCCTCTCCCGTACTCACCAATCAGAGTCTGGAGCTCACAAAGATCCGACTTCATCTCTGCACCCCTTTGTGACTCCAGAATGTAGACGGAGCCAGCCATGTATATTTAGCTTGAAGCTAGCAGCACCTTAGTCCAGCTACCGACTACCAACAGCGCGACCTTGTTTCTACAGTTTGGCTGCTGATTAAGACGGCCTGGATTACACCGGACGATGACCTTGCCAGGTTGCCACTTGATATTTTTAAGAGAGTTTAGCTGTTGTTAGCCATCAGTCCCCATTAGCCCACAGCTAAATCCACGTGGCTGGTTCTTTCTGCATTCTGGAGTCCCAATGAAGTCATGCAGGAGGGAAAACACCAATTTGTGAGTTCCCACAAGGAAAAATAGACTTTTTAGTGAAGTTAATTTTGCTGGCTTCTTGAGGCTAATAGATGTTGATGTGTCACGACGTGTTTCGATCTGCCCGCTCACCTTCAGCTGTTCAAACTCTTCAGCCTTTGACACGATCCTGAGGATGTCAGCTTCTGTTCCCTGAGAGTTGAACAGGCCATTGAACGTCTTCACATGTGGAGGGGACAAATACTAAATATGGTTAGTGAGGGTTCAGTGGACTCAAATCATCAGTCCAACACAGAGTGCAGGTCTGACCAGCCGTGTTCCTAACTCCGCCCTTGACACTGGACGTGTGGACATTGATTGGTGGGATTTTCACATGTATGTGTGAGACGATACTTTTCTGGCTCTGATCAACGTCTGTTACAAATTGAAAATCAAATCTTCCTCACTGTTGGAAAACAGAGGTTACCAGTGGAAGTCCTGTCCAACTTCCTGTGTCCTCTTTGGGCGCAGCCTTATTGTAGTGAAGGAGGACTGACTTCCTGGATGTGATGTTAGTTTGAGCTCACAGGGCAGGAGCACAGACTCACGTGCTCAATCGTAGAGTGACGAGAACCAATCTTTTAGTGCAGTTAGAGCCCAGAGTTTGACTGATTAAAATACATCTCAAGAATCTTCAGATGTAATACACATTGCTCCTCCTTCCAAAAATACTACCGCTATTTATGGAGAGTATTGACTGTTGTAGACATGCGTCCGGGCTCCTCCTACCTCGATGGTGTTGTATCTGATGTAGAAGTGGCTGGAGGTTCTCCCCAGGTCCGTGGAGGCAAAGTAGCCGGTTCGCTCCTCAAAGCGGATCATCTTGGCTTTGTCCAGCTTCCTGCCGGACTCCATCACCAGCTCCTTCCTGTACAGCTCCAAGGACGGATCCATCTGAAACATGTTCAATGCTTCCTTATTTCAGAGTCCAAATCTTTAAAGAATTCATTCACACATTCTTTGCATTGCCTTTATTTAATGTAAGGAGAAACAACACATATCAACTCTTGCACTAGTTCACTAAATGCCATCCCAGCCCTCAGAATCTTCTGTACAGCACATAAAAGATTATTATGGTATTTCTAAGCCTGGGTCCCATTTTCACATACAGATAATATTCTTTATTAGATGTAGTTGTTAGAAACGACGGTTATTGAAACTGTTTCAATACCAAGCAGCAAAGCAAAGACCAGGAACCACGAAAGGGTGGAAATTTGGAGCCTGTCCTCGTCAAGAAACGAGTGTTTGACATCTGGAACTGGGACAGGCATTTTGAGTGGGTGTGGGAGTGTGTGGTTACACATCCCAACAATATGAAGTTAGAAAATATGTACTACAAGTATCAGTAATGGTCAAATTACACTTTTGTTACATCTCTGCAGTTTTACTGCTTTTACACACTCAGGATATACTTGAAACATCAGACTCCAAAACCCAGAAGACAGCAGTGACTGTGGGGGTGAAGACGACCTGGAAGGCCTTGTGGTTGATGCCGTACACCAGTGGGTTGGCCCTCATGCGAACGTAGAGGTAAGTGTAACTGAGCCACTTCACCGCCTCCTCCACGTTGGTGACCGTCCCCAGAGCGATCTGCAGCGGCCAGAGACAGAGGAGACACTGAGACACTCTCACCGCGATTGCTGGTCTCTGTCGCCATCTACAGGACACATGCAACCGGACGCCTCACCTCACACAGCTACTGAAATACCTACTTGGTGACATCATCAGTGCGTATGACACATTTACCAGGCTCTGGGTCAAATAGATCTTTTTTGTTCAGAATTTTTCATTCATGAATTTGTCTAATTTGTATTTCTATCATTTTATTTTATGTCCTTCATTCTTGCTTTTGCCAGATCGACCTGCTCATTGCTGATTGTTGATGAAGAACTGCTGACGAAATGGACCTGAAGTCCCATCAGAAAATCATCATTTTAAAAGTTTGTGTTGGTTTGTTTTAGGAAATCTCTCTGAAACGTGCATCTTTTGGATAATCTTAGAAGTTGCTTGTCCTGCCTGACTTGACCACACCCACTTCAACCACAGCGGCAAGATGACAGCATTTGAAAAGTCTTTGATGGTCATAAATGACACCAAACTCTGAAATGGACAGCTGGACAGACAGAGGCGTGTGGTTCACATTGTCAATCAGTTTCCTGCCTCTGGATGATGTCACCGAGCCAGACATGATGGCGTTCAGTTTCCCATGGTTTCCCCTGGTGCAGGCCACAATATCCCCAGATAGACCTCTATCAAAGCAAAGCTCCATAAGTCGTGAATCGATGTTCACCTTTCTGTTCCAGAGAGGAGCAGCGCCTGAACTCCGTGCACATCGTGTGTTCTAGTGTTCCACGGGTTCTCCTGTTTAGTCTCAACGCACCATTATTGAGCGAAAGGAAATGTATTTACCAGACAGTCAGAAACACAACTACAGTTCTATACTGTTGATGTAATCAAAGTGAAGAAATGACAGTTTTGATTACGGCTTGTTTCTGCTGCCCCCAAGTGGCTGAAACGAGCACACCTGCTAAATTCAGGCCTCAGCAGCCACCGACATGACTCCTGCTGATCAAACTGAATTTAGAGTCACTTTCTGATGCAGAAATTCAAATACATATCCATTGTAACCCTAAATACATATGCAAATACATACACATTCAGATCCTAGGAAATCCGGATTTTGCATCTGGAAAAGAAACCACTTGGCATCAGTCGTGTTCTGCTGAGACTGACCTCAGCGTTCAGGTTGTCAGCCAGGCTGTCCAGGAACTGACTCTCGATGGGGTTCTGCTGGGTGAGCAGGGTCAGGTAGTGGCTCAGCTTGTCATGGGTGGTGATGATGCTGCCCTCGCCGTACTTGTCGAACTGCGGACGACCTGCTCGTCCAAAGATCTGCATGACGTCCAGGATGCCCAGATCCACCAGGGTGCCGCGCTTGGCATCATAGATCTGCGTGCCCTGTTACCACACCAGAGAAACGCCACGTTAGGACCGGAGAGGCTTACCAGTCTACGACAGCCACTGATGCCCTTTGCCCTGGTGTCCAGCAGCAGCCATGTTTGTGACCAAAAGCCTTTTGCATTCAAAAAGTAGGTTTTCAACAATAAATACAGCATTTCCTTCTTGAGCTGTTCTTCCATGACGTGCATGCAGACGTGAACCCAGACGACGGTGTCAAACACCCTCTTTTAGATTGGTTAACTTTGGATAACTTGAACAGGCCACATTCAGGACTGTGAGCTGTGTGGGT
This sequence comes from Aulostomus chinensis, assembly GCF_037954235.1. NCBI lineage: Eukaryota > Metazoa > Chordata > Actinopteri > Syngnathiformes > Aulostomidae > Aulostomus > Aulostomus chinensis. Next base: position 28,221,029 of record NC_141330.1, read on the forward strand.
TTAATATTGATTAAACGTTAGAGGGACACAGGGACTCTGAGCAAGACAAGATTATGTAAAAATTCAGGAGGCACTTTAAGCCCCTCATTAATTCAGTTACTGCTCTGCTTTAGTGGAGCGTATTACCAACCAATTTACTACTTGTCAAATTATCACACTGCAAACAAAATGCAAAGTGAGGCAACTAAAATGTTCACAAGAAAGCAAGTAAACTGTAAAAAACCTTGATGATAACAGCATGAGCCGGTAAGTTGACTCCCCAGGCCAGGGTGGCGGTGCAGACCAGCACCTTCAGGTACCCTCTGGAGAACATGTTCTCCATCAGATTGCGGTCAGAGCGCAGCATTCCAGCATGGTGGATCCCAAAACCTTCGGGGAACATCTCCTTCATCTGCTTGTTTCTGGAGCGCTGGATCTGAGAGGTGTGATCAAGGAGGTTTGTTAAGAAAGGAAAAGGACAGAGAAGCTGTGGCGAGTGTTTGTGGTTGATAGGGAGCTGGTTTAGATCCTCACTACGAGTGAGCGTAGAGGAGTCCGACGGGGGACAGGCACAGAGCTTCACCGCTTGGACCAGCGCAACGCTACTGAGGTGGATCACAATTACATGCTTGGGCTGATGACTCACTTTGGACACACACACACACACACACACACACACACACACACACACACACACACACACACACACACACACACACACAGACAGACAGACAGACAGACAGACAGACAGACAGAGACAGAGACAGAGACAGAGACACAGACACAGACACAGACACACAGACACACACACACACACACACACACACACACACACACACACACAGGCTGTGACCTGGCCAGGCTTGATGGGAGTCCTCATTATATGGCTTTATCTCTTTCTCTGGGCATCTAAATGGAGGTCAGTGCCCACCAGGCCTCTGCTCGGCAGAGAGACAGGCCATTACTGCAGCAGCTGTCTGTCTCCAGCACACTGGCTGAGTGTTTGTGGTACAGTGGGAGCTCTGGATTTATATGCAACCCTTGTGGATAAAGGTGGAGGACTGAGCCTTTCAGCAACCAACTGCGGTGAAAGAAACTGAAAATTGGGGAAATGTCATTTATTGCTGCCACTACTACAAATAATATCTCATTATAAAGTGTTTTTCATGTTATTAAAAAACAGTTTTCTCCTTCCTACAACATACCAGATGATGTCAAATATTCCACCTGACATTATACTACCCTGCAGCACCGGGCGACGAGTCACTCCTGTCAAAACTGAAGCAGTCATCAGCTGCGAACACACGCACCCATACACTACATAGGATACAAGTTTGGAGCCTTCTGACCAGCAGGCAGTGCACAAGCGGGACAAAAGCATTTTGCCTAGAATGTCACATTGTAGATTGTAAGACTTCCTCCACTGGGATGTAGCCTGGGCACAGTTTGTAGCATTTGGAATGATTCGACTGCATCTTTGGGACGTGACATCGGGAAGCATCAACCGCTGACTTACAAGTGCTGGTTGTACCGGAGCCCTCACCTAGCAGCTCTACACCTTGCTGTTGTGTTGGGACGACGATCCAAAGACAGCGCCTGCTACGGCATTTCAGATGGTATGTGTCTGAAAACGCTGCCAACTGTGGCAGCTTTCGCCCGGTGCTGTGAAGCCCCGTGTGAGCTGAGGACGGGAGGTAATTGAAATGCTGTGGCTGAGGCTTCACTTTGAGGTGTCAGAGTGTGTTACAGCAGTGCTTCCAGCCTCTAATCTAAGGTGAGCGAGCGCTGATGTCTAGTGTGCCATGGCTGTATTTGAGATGGCAGTGACCTAAGCTTGTGATCAGGTCCCATTAGGCTCCCGCTCGCTGTTGCTTCTGCTCCAGAGCTCCCTGCGTCCGACCGGCTGCCAGCTCGACTCACTGCAGATCACAGTGACACTTCAGAGAACATCAGCCAACACTGGAGCAGAAATAAACTATTCAAGAGGCAGTCAAAACTCTGAAATGGACTAAAAAATAGAGAGAGGTCTACCAGGTTTAACATTTTGACAATTCAATTTGCAGATGCACAATCCAGCAGCGTTTTCAGGAATGTGAACACATTAGTATTTTTGTGCCGTACATCACAACTTCAAAGCTGAGATTTCAAAGTGTGAAATCACACCGAACGTGTCAAATGATACCTGGGCCCCGTGGTCAGGAGCGACGCACACACAGCTTCTGTTTTACAGCAGCAGCAGCAGCACGAGGAGCAAATCTATTCATTCCCTTTGTCAAAGTGAGGCCGGACGACCAATTGTTGAGCTCATTTGTTGGCTCTTGATGGTCCTAATATTTGGGGCTCAGAGAGGCTGGCTGTTAGTGCCGCGTAGGCAGCAGAGAGAAGTAGGATGAGCTTCCACTCCAGCCTCCTTTTCTACCAGTGTCTGCCTCGATCCTGTCATATCACTGCCTGTTTCAACTCCATGTAAGAACAACACTGACAAAAGCCTCTCTAAAATGAACACCAGCCATGAAAAAGCATCATGCCAGTCGGGATTTATTGAGAGGCCTTGGTCAAATCTGCATGGAGGGTCCATCCAGCTCACGAGGAGTGAAATCACTGTCTAAACATGCTTTCAACTCTGACGCCATCATCACATCTGTCACTGTAGAGGAAGTTTTCTGCGACCAGACACTGGGCCTCACTGTGTGGACGCTGGTTCTGCAATGCAGTTTCCACTCGCCTTCTCTTGCTTCATCCGACTTCTAGAGCCAGAGCCCAAATGCAACTGTGGAAAATGTTCCGGCGTGCATTCGGAAGATATCACCACTTTCTTTACTTCCCTCGAAGTGTTTGTGAAGTTTTAAGTTTCATATCGAATGACGAATGAATACATTTGTACTGCTCAACTATTTTCAGGTATCTCATTGAAATCTAATTTTGTCCTATTTCAGCCGTGTGTTTGTGTGTGTGTGTGTTTTCTGTCCCTGGCCAGCACGTACCACACGATGGCGCTAGCGACATTTGTAGGGGCACATGTGACATGAGCATCCCAGCAGCTTGGGACTGCTGCTGTTCTTGTCTTGTGATCATGGTTCTCTTGTTACATCATCACTCAGGCACCAACACTAATCAGGAGGAACATGAAGGATCATTTCAGCTGCAAGTCATGAAAACCTTTCAGTGGCAAAACCCACACGGCCTCCAGGGGTGGTAGCGGCTGCACAACTAGCGAGCTACCTCATAGACACATGTATGCTCATCAAAGGTCAGAGGTCACTCCTCTAGCAGCGTGGAACAGAGACACAACGACGAATCCCAGGCTACAACTGCTTTTGTGTAAAAGCAACATGCTGAGTCATTCACTGGAGGAAGAGTACAGCAGGTGAGTTCCAGCTATGTTCCAGTTCCACTACTGCCACGCCCCTTTCATGAGCCCTTCAGTAACCATCAACACCAGCTGACTAACATCCTGACATTAGTGGGAAACGTCTCTGCAGGCTGGTGGTCTCCAGTCTCTGCTGACAGGCTGCGTTCAAGTACAGTTGTGCATTTGTGCTGAGAAAAAGTTGCTACCTGACGTGACCTGTGCAAACAGACCGACCACCTGAAATACAACATGGGAAACACGCATGACGAGCCTGTGCCTGATACCTCCGACCCCAGACGTGCACCAGAGGCGTGACAGCAGGGAGGAGAGGCGAGCGGCGATTCCACTGGAGCATCTGGGATCTCAAAAGCAGGAAATTCCCTGGTAAAATTGCAACTGCTCCAGAATTCACAGCCAGATCATCTGAGTAGGCCGGAGACGCCCCGCTGGCCAGAAAGCTGTTGTTTACCGGCTCAAACCGGCCCAAAGGAAAGAGGATTGGAATGTGCTGCTGATGACGAGGCTGATGCTCCACATCGGCACCTTCACCACGAGCACCATCGCAGGCTTCGTTAGTGGGAAAGAGAGCGAGAGTGAGTGTGTGCGTGTGAGTGTGTGCGCGCGTGTGCGTCTGTGAGTTCACTCTGGCCCACGCCTACGAACATTTTGAGACGATGCAGAGAATCCATTTTTTAGTATGGATGCCATGCACTGTTTTATAAATGAGACCCCTGAACTGTGATGGAGGCTTGACAGAGCTGTGATGCAATCAGAACGCAACTCAGCTTCCAGGATCAAACGTTTCTCACAGTCTGGATCTCTGAAGGAGCGATGGTCAGATTTGTGTCTATGAAAATGTTCGGTGGAGTCTTCTCCCTTCACCAAGACAAACAAAGAGGACGTACACCGACCGGCATGACAACCACCACAAGGAGCATCTTCCAGGACAAGGTTATGATGCTCAGATGGTTTTGATGCTCCTTGAGAGTCCTGACGTCATTTTGGAGGCTGTAACTGCTGCTGTTACTGGACGGTACTGGTTCATACTGGGAGCTGTTCATCATGTCGTCACCTAAATTCATTTAGACATGATGGACGAAATATAAGATGATATGAATATGTAACTGATCAGTGTACAACCTTGGTTCTTTCCTGGGCGATGGCACAGCGGGACAGTTCCCACTCCAGGTCGTGGTTTTAAAGCTGGAAATCGCACTCACGCAACCACACCAGCACACAAACCCCGCCCCCGCCCCCGCCCCCGCCTCCCAGAGGCTCGGCGACTGCAGATGAGCCATGATGAAAACCAGAACAGTCAGACTGGAAGCAGCAGCATTCAGGCTTCTATTTGATGAAGGTGTGTTTCTATTTTAGGTAGTGATTGCTGTGTGTGTGTGTGTGTGTGTGTGTGTGTGTGTGTGTGTGTGTGTGTGTGCGCGCGTGTGTGTGTGAGTAGAGTGACAGGTTGTCAGGGATGACACAGAGACAGGACGTGCGGTGGACAAGCCTTGTAAAAATAGCAGGGAAAGAAAGCGAACACACACGTTAATGAGGCCTGTGTGGTGATGCTGAGAGTCCCCGGAGGCTCCTCACACTCCCCAGCATCAGTGTGTCTGCATCGCTGTGTCTTGTCAAACAAAGTGACATGAAAGCTGCACATCTGACGACAGCAGGGATTGAAAATTTAAAGGAAAGCTTCATCACAAAGCCAGCCAAGGTTTATCTGCCGGTCGGTCTCTAATAAGGAAACTCATCTGGCTTCCTTAACCGCTACACTGACTGAGCACAGGGGGCCACACATACGAGCTGCCGCTGACGGCTTTCGCTTTCAGTCCATGCAAATGTCTGACATGCCTGGAAAACATGTACTGTAATAGCCACATGTGACCACTAGGTGTCTCTTAGCCTCCATAGAAGAGTTTGACTCTCCGAAGCAGCCATCTGCAAGGTTTAATCTTGGAGAGC
>NC_141330.1:28231324-28453824 GCF_037954235.1 Aulostomus chinensis
TGCTCAAACACAACAATATAACTAATTTGGATCAGTGCCAGAGGCACCGCCATACAAGATGAAGTGGAACGTAAGGCCAGTAATCAGTTACACTTTTTGAAACAAGCAGAAAATCCCAAAGAAATTTGTGACTTTTGATTATCTGATACCTGACGGCCCGGCAGTGGAGGTCACTGGAGGTCAGTGAAGGCCAGTGGCAATCAGTGGTGGTCACTGGAGGTCACTGGAGGCCAGCGGAGGTCAGTGGAGGTCAGTGAAGGCCAGTGGCAATCAGTGGTGGTCACTGGAGGTCATTGGAGGCCAGTGGAGGTCAGTGGTGGTCAGTGGAGGCCAGTGGTGGTCAGTGTTGGTCAGTGGAGGCCAGTGGTGGTCAGTGGAGGTCAGTGGTTGTCACTGGAGGTCAGTGGTGGTCAGTGAAGGCCAGTGGCAATCAGTGGTGGTCACTGGAGGTCATTGGAGGCCAGTGGAGGCCAGTGGTGGTCAGTGGAGGCCAGTGGCAATCAGTGGTGGTCACTGGAGGTCATTGGAGGCCAGTGGTTGTCACTGGAGTCCAGTGGTGGTCAGTGGAGGTCAGTGGTTGTCACTGGAGGTCAGTGGTTGTCATTGGAGTCCAGTGGTGGTCAGTGGTTGTCACTGGAGGTCAGTGGTTGTCACTGGAGGTCAGTGGTGGTCAGTAACATTACATTGTAACATTGACACATACTGGAAAATATCTGCACCCCTACAACACATCTGTGGTCGACCCATGAGAGGACGTCAATGGCCCGTATACTTTTTACACCATCACTTTTAAAAGAAACATTTCCCAACATTGGGTGTGGTGTGGTTTTCTACTTCAGCACGAACTACATTGGTGCCAGCGCTCCCTCTTCAAGGAACATTGTCAAATTTCCCTGTGGAAAGGATAACGGACCACTTCACTTATACATTTATCTTATTTTCTGTAATTAACTGGTGGCCTGTGATAAAAACTACTTCTCAGAGGAGGGAGCCCTCTTATCACTACCCCCATACAACCTGGGTACAGAGGTCCCTCGCTAGAACGCGGTTCACCTTTCGCAGCCTTGCAGTTTTTCAGATTTTTTTTGGTGCAATTTTGCATTTTTTTTTTTTTTTTTTAACAGCGCATTGTGTTCTGCACCCTGATTGGCTGTGGACCACTGTCAGACCATTGTCTCCTGTCCAGTAGAGAATGTGTTCAGTTTGCCAAATTTACATAAATCTTTGATTGCCAGCAGAGTGACTCTGAAGTGCTGTACTGTATGTTTGCAAGTTCTCTCTCACTAAAGTCCACAATGTTGACAAAACGTTCTGCACCGTCAAAGGCACCTGTGGTCGCACCCAAAGGGCAGATGAACATGCTAACCATCGCACAAAAAGTTGGACTTCAGGACACACTAATGGAAGGTAGAAGTTACACGGCTATAATCATAGTAAAAAAATAAAGCTGACTACTTCGTGGATTTGCCTGTTGTGGGTTATTTTTAGAACGTAACTCCCGCAATTAAGGGGGGGCCACTGTACATAACCACCCTCCAACTGCTACTGTGCGTTAGTTTAGGTTGGAAGCTGGAGAGGTCCCATGCCGACCCTGAGCATCGCTGTCCAGGCTGGTTCAGGCTGTTTTACTGGGTTGATACCAGTTCTAACAAACATCAGCCTGTTGGTGTTGCACTGCTGCACTGCCTTACAGACGCCAGCAGTGCCGCTCTTCACAACACCTACAATGTGAGTCGCAGGTCAGATCAGCTGCTGCATTTTATATTTATACATGATATACAAAGAGTGGAGGCAGAATGGGGTGGCTCAGGGTATGAAGGGTGAAGGGCCACAGACACTTTGGATGGCTGGTGTTCATGACAAAAGGGTCAGGAGTTCCTCCTGATGAAGAGGCTCAAGGGATGCTGGACTTGTGTAAAAGTTAAACCTTTTAGTAAGAAATGTGTTGTCTCCTCTTCAGACACTTTTACTACACTGGAGTAGAGGGGAAGCACTCGCTCTCAGCCCAGTAGCCTCCTCCCCACTGGCCTGCGCTCACATCCAGTGGGACAAGAGTGACGTTGTGGGAGGGGGGAACAACACACCATTCAGATTCGACAACACAAAATGACCAACACTGTACCAAGGTGACCAGTTTCCAACCCAAACCCAAGCTCGCTTCTACTTGTGTGGCGTTACTTGGGAAGTGGAACGCTACTGTTCCAAAGTCCACCGCCTCCAGATGTGACCTGTACCGAGGCCCTATTCAGACCTGGACCAAGGCCCTGTTCAGACCTGAGACCAAGGCCCTGTTCAGGCCTGGACTAAGGCCCTGTTCAGACCTGGACCAAGACCCCATTCAGACCTGAGACCCAGGCCACAGGGATGTCCCACGACCACTTGTGATCAGGTCTCACTTCCCTGCTCGATGTGAACTTACAGACCTCCGTCTGTTAGCGTTGTTTTTAATCAGCGTCTTCAACCACGCCAGGTTGTATTAACTGGAAACTTGTCGGTGTGTCAGAAATGCAGAAACGACACTTTGTGTCTGTGTCTTGTTTGTTGCTTTGATTTGACCGAGACATCCATCCAGTCAGACTAGGGACATCGTAAATCAAGGGAAGACCCATCATGGATGAGCTGGATGGCTTACTTGTGTCACAGGAGTCTGGGAGAGTCAGATTAACTCCATGAGGAGAGCGAGAGAGGGAGAGAGAAGCATGGAAACTTGGAAGGCTTTTTAATCGTTCAAATGTCCGTGTTTGAGGAGTATTGAGGAGGTGACTGGATAAAAAGACTGATCATACTGGACAAAGCGTATTGGGAGGATTTGTTATTATGGACATTTTGTGTACTTTTACTGTTTCCCAGGCCTGCATTAACTTACTGCAACAAGTAAAAGGCTGTGTTTTCATGGTGAATATCCAGACATTACAGCAATCACTTGTTAGAGGAAGGTGATAAAAAACTATCAACTCAGATGGACAGTTTTCTAACATTCCAGAGATGACGATTTGGAGACCCAAGATCATTGATATCTACAAAGTAGAGACTACTTTGAAAAACCACAAGGCCGGAGTTCCCTCAGGAACAGAACTGTGTGACTGTTGTGCGAACCAAACAAAAATCCTGCGGGGGGTGATGTGTATAAAAGTCTGGTAATAAGTAGCACAACTTTTACACTCTCAGAGACAAATGGGAAAAAGAGAACAAAATGCAACCAAGTGACGATGACTGGTATGATAAATGTGTTATGAATTATGATCCACGTCATTCGAGTCTTCATATTTGGGCAATTTGAAAAATGAAAAAGTTAATTCCCAAAGACAGACGTCTGGTCAAAAATTGACCAAAGTGACCACGAAGACAGAAGGACCCCTCAGACAAGGTGGTGTAAAGAGGCACCTCCGACCTTGAGAAACAGCCAGGAAGTTATGGAGGAGATCTGCAAATGGAAGACCGACAACTGTCTCAAGAATTCTAAGACAGGACTTTGTCGAACAACGGAACAAATGAACCGCTAATCAGACCCTTCACAGAGACGCCACTGGGGCCAGGGAAGGAAAACAAGGACGACCTTTGTTGCACGAATGCGCTTTGTACAACACCGGCGCAACGGTTGTTCTGTGTTCACCATAAAACAAACAAGAAAACTTGCGAAGGCACATAGATGGCACGTGCTTTCACATGTCGAGGAGGTCATTCACCTGATGCCCGGCTTTAACCTGCTCCAGAACTTTGTTGTAGCAAACCTCCTCCATGTCATGAAGCTGCTGGATCTAAGTGGGACAGAAAAATCACAGTGAGCATTTTAAATGATCAGTTGACGACTGGGACACCTGGTCTCCACTGCACGTCTGCGTGGGAGCAAATCATTCTGCTGGTCAGAGTTGCCACATCAGTTTTAAGAAGGACAGTACACAGAGTTGAGTACTGACACATCAGATACTTTTAGATACTTTTACCTTGTTGGTAGTTTTGATGCCAACGAAGGTCTGACCCAGGGGCACCGGTCTGAATCGACTGTCGAAGAAGAAGAGGCCAATATACGGGTTGACATGGAGGAAGGAGGCCACGTCCAGATAGTTGGGCAGCGTGGCTGAGAGGCCCAGAATCCTGATCATACTCTGGGTGGACTCCACCTGGACAGCAGACAACAACACACACGTTTGTCCATCGCGGTTCATTCATCAGTCATTGAGCAGGAATGAAAGCAGGAAACAGCGCTGAGTCTGGACCCTGCAGTGAAGAGGACAGTGCTGACAGGAACAGGACTAACAGGAACAAATAGCATCGTATGCAGCCTCCATGGAGCCGGAGAGTGATGCTAATGTTGCCATTCAAAACAAGACTGACAATGAAACACTGGGATTAAAACAGTCAGGTTTGAAAAAGTTACACTGCCAATGAAATAAAGATTTTGTTCTCAGACGTTTCCCTGAAACCCATCAACGTGTGTTTTGTGAATTAGGAGAAAACTTATGACCGAGTTCCCGGCGTTGTGGGAGGTGCTGCGGGGTAGAGGGAGTGGCCACGCTCAGGGCCAACGAACCACTGTGCGCCTAGAGCAGGAGTTGTGTTCAAGTACTCGGCAAAAATCTGCCTCATTCCTTGTGGGTTCGGCCTCCGCCAAGGTTGGGCCTTGTCCCCTGTACTGTTAGGGACTTTCATGGGCAGGATTTCCAGCCGTAGTCCTGCTGGATGAGCAGCTGAAGATGGATGGATGATGGAAGTTTAATTGAAAAATCACAGTCAATAAAAAAAAAGTCTTAAAATCTTGTTTAATTTAGTTATTTTATGAATTATGATGTGTCTGTAATGTCTGTCTTTTTTCAATGACTTTTTTTCATGAGGTCAGCATTTTTTCAGTTTACTGATCTGGCGTGGAGAGGTGGGTTGAGGGCGGGACAATGAGGGCCCGACTTCCATAGCACAGCCCCGCGCAGACATCATGCAGCAGCAGCCAATCCCTGAGAGGCTTGTGGTGGTGTGCCAGACAGCTGTTTGACACCCACAATTACACAACAGACGTTCAAAAAAACAAAACATCTCTTCACGCGTGTGTGTCGTCTAGTTTAAACTGAACTTTTATTTGTAGGAAAAACATCCAGTTTTCTCTCTGTTACTGAGATATATGAACCACCCATGATCTCGTCTTTATCAACAACTGAGAAAACCGTGGGTGTGGAAGCCCCCACACGAATCACAGAGGGAATCCTGTCAATTTTCAAAATAAAACACCATCCGCGAACTCCTTATTGGAAAAAAGACAGAAAGGGACACAATATGCACTTCAAAAAGCACAGACAACAACCACACAGGCAGAGTCTAATCAGGTTAACTTAGCCAGGCGAGCAAAACGCAACGCTGCTGTGTGGAGGACGGACGTGATCGGCAAATTCAGCGTCAGTCAAATACACATCACCAAAAACTGGAGGAGGAGGAGCCCAGGAGAGGTGCGTGAACACAGGAATCAAATTCCGAAGGTTTGATGTATTGTGTAGGTGGGTTAGGGTTGTTTTGGGTGACCGAGCACAGATCTTTCCTGTGTTACCACATGTCTTTATTTTGTCTTTGAAAGTTTGAAGAAAACTCAATATGTTGTGTATCCATGTGAGTGATAGGAGAGCAAACCGGGGGGGGGGGGGGGGGGTCTCCTATCTGTGAGCCTCCTGCTGGAAGTGACAAGGAAGATTGGTAAGGCCTTTAATGTGATGCAGTACCTGTCAAACCATCCCATCAAGATAAGAGCCAACCAATCGCTGCCGACACAACCACAGCAGCCCTGCTAAACCGCCGCCACTGTGCCACGCCCACTCACGAGGGTCACGGGCTGCAGGGTTCAATTACCTCTTACTACATGCAACCATGAGTTTAACTGCTCGTCTGTACCATGATGAAGATTGCATGTTTCAGGTAAGTTTGCAGCGTCATAAAATTTTATGACAACATGAGGAAATGTGGTGATTTACAGTCACTCAGGGACGGCGGGTAATGAGCTGAATAAAATAAAATTAACAGGTCACAACAGAAACATCAGACGGTGATCAGTGGAGCGCTCTGGGGGGGGAATGAACCTGTTTCACACTGAGCCCCAGAGAAATGCTCGATCAATCTAAAGAGGAAGGACCTCAAGAGGAATTCCACGCATACCCAGCCTCCATGACCACTTCAGCTGCTCCTAGCCTCCACAACACCAGAGTTCGCAGTTTAGCATTAACATAACATTTTCATTTAGAAAACAAGTCGCTTCCTCAGCCAAAGACCAGGTGCAACCACAACTGGCTCTTACAGAGAGCTGGGAGGTGACAGTTAGATTCATGTTATGCATGAAATACACACGTGATTAATTCGGAGACAAATAGTGTGCACTTTGCACAGTGCACCTGGTTTTACACTCAAATTATGCTAAGTTTAACTAATTGCAACAGATCTGACCCACCAGGTTCCGTGATGCATGTTGAGCCACGAACTAGCGATCATTCAAACATGTGCAACACCTGACAGTCACTAGTGAGGCCTCTGGAGGGGTAAGAGGGCAGAACCCAGACCGTCTCAGAGAAACAGAGGCTAGCAGATGAGGAGTGCTAATGTTAGCAACAGTGGCAACGAACCAGCAACTGCTAAAGCTGACGGGCAGCGCACTTTTAAGATGAGCTCATGAGGCCTTATTTTAGGTCAGGCGTGTTTCATCTGCACGCCAATAGGAGCAGCATTTCCTGAACCAGTATCACATTGTTAAATGAATCGTTCAAAACTTTGAGAAATATGCAGATGTGATTTGCTGTAGAATGAAGCACATGTGAGTGTGATGGGAAGACTTCTAGCAGGCTGACATTTCTCTGACAGTGGCTGACATCTGGCCAGTATCTGTACTCTTCTACAACCCCATTAGCACCCTACAGGATGTAATGGTTTTTTGTGAACACGATTATTCCAGTCAAGCATCTAATGGACCATTACAAGCACACCTTAAACCGTATAAGCGTAGGTAGGACATAAATGCCTCTTAAATACCTAACCGTGAGGCAGACGCCCCGAGAGAAGACGACATGAAAGACTTTTGTAATAAAGGTTAGAGGACTTTATCTTGAATGCAGCACATGATTGGTAGCAGTACACCCTGCCAAGGAAATACGGTCCAAACTGAAGCTCTTCCAAGCAAAACATCAAAGTGATAACTGGCGTGGTTCTAAGACATTTGCATAAAAATGGGGGCAAATATCATTTAGTTTACAGGGATTTACATATTAATATGCCTGAAGAACATGAACTTAAGCACCAAGAGCATCAGAGGCAGCCATCGTAATTCCTACAGCACAATCAATTATGGCAGTCTGTCAGGTGTGGCAGTAATTGGACAGAGAGATGAAGGAGGTGGGGGAGGGTCTGCTGGCACCCAGTATCATGTCAGGGGTGGGAGTGGGGGATGGGGCCTGGGCTATGAGCTGTGTACAGGTTCCCTCTGGAAGACAAACAGAAACACGCTGCTCTGTTCCAGTCCCACAGAGAGATAATCAGCAGGACAGCGAACGGTCCTCTACCGTTGCTCCTGCTCTGGCACAGAGACATCATACTCAGGCCACAAACAGTCAGTCATGAGTTAATGTCCTTTTGTCACAGGTGCTTCACCTGTCTGGACTAACGGGTAAAACTTGTTGACTGGAAAAGACACCAAGAAGTGGGCTGATCCGCAGCTGTCACGTCAAACAAATGACGGTAGATTTGGGGAGAAACCTTGAATTTTCCACAACAAACAATTAAAAAGCTTCTATCATGAAGCAGAAAATCAGCTGAGGCTGGGTTTTCAACAGCGATGAATTCACACAGGAGCGAAACTTAACTTCAAACCATTTAAAAACAGGAAATGTCGCCCATAGCAACAGAGAGGATCAGAAACATGCCGGAGCCCAGTTTTTAGCTTCCTCTTCTATAGTGATTTCTGTAAATCTGAACCAACTTCTCTGACTTGAAAGCAGCACTACAAGTAGTCAGAGTTTTGTTCATTGAAGTGCAGGAACAGGTGACAAAGCTCGGGGGGGGGGGGGGCACATTTTGCCTAGTCACAATTTCCTGTAGCATTAAAATCATGCTGACAGGTTCAGTCAGAATCAAAACGCTTCATCATGTTCCAGTGGATCATTGAAACACGAACGAGAACGGCATGATCCGACTCCTCACAGCCAAAAGTGCCGATGGAACAGCCCAGCAAGGTCATTCCATTGAGGGTTTGTGGGGGTCGGTTCCACGACACTCCAAGGACGTCACACTGAGTGAAACTTGGCCTGGATCTGAGTCGCGCTTCTCCTTCAAGAACATTCAGACTGACCCCATTATACAATTACTTCCAGGAAATGTCCTTGAGAAGGGTACACCTGTAAAATAAAGTATTACACAATGTGTTTTTCTCCTTTCCCCTATCCTATTACTCATCTCTGCCCCTTATCTCGACACCCAGGTTGGCAACCACTGCACGAAAGCCTAAAAGTATATAATTAGTTTTCTTGATTCTTTTATCTTTATTTGCCTCCCTTTTACCAATTCATTCCCCTCTTTCTTCATATTAATCACTGTTTAACTGACAAGTTATTTACATTTCTTTCTTGGGTATTCTCTCTTCTTTCCTCGGTCCAATCTCTCTTTTCCTCTACCTTTGTCTCTTACCTCCAGTCCCTCATTTCCACTGTGGAAGCACTCATTGTTCTTCTCTTCAGCTGCTGCTGTTTGCAGCTTCCCAAGCAATAACGTTCCAAACCTTCCCCACGGACACTGCCCTTTCTCAACAGCATGGTCACAGGGTAACATGACCACAACCTGCTTCTGCATCCAACTTTGAAAGTTTCGTCATTAACGAGCAAACATGCAGACATGGCATTTACACACATAAAAGACAAATGTGCTTGTAGATGGTTGCACTGGAAAATGATCGGTTAGAGCACATTAGTGGCCATGTTGGCGACGTCCGACAAAATTAAAGAGACTTTTGGGTTTTGTGAAGGCAAATGCAGTCTAATTATGGCCAACAACCCCGCAGTTTTGAGTATTTACCCGAACACTGCAGAGATTCTATGACAGGAAGTGAGGGATCAACAACATGCCCATCCTCGCACCTCTGCCGTGTGTCTGCTGTTACCACCCACCACACCATCGAGGCGACAGGGGAATCGGAGGCGGTGTGTGCGTAGATGTGTCTGTCTCCAGGGCAGCTTACAGGTGTGTGCCTAGATGTGTCTGTCTCCAGGGCAGCTTACAGGTGTGTACAGGTGTGTGCCTAGATGTGTCTGTCTCCAGGGCAGCTTACAGGTGTGTACAGGTGTGTGCCTAGATGTGGCTGTCTCCAGGGCAGCTTACAGGTGTGTACAGGTGTGTGCCTAGATGTGTCTGTCTCCAGGGCAGCTTACAGGTGTGTACAGGTGTGTGCCTAGATGTGTGTCTCCAGGGCAGCTTACAGGTGTGTGCCTAGATGTGTCTGTCTCCAGGGCAGCTTACAGGTGTGTACAGGTGTGTGCCTAGATGTGTCTGTCTCCAGGGCAGCTTACAGGTGTGTGCCTAGATGTGTCTGTCTCCAGGGCAGCTTACAGGTGTGTACAGGTGTGTGCCTAGATGTGTCTGTCTCCAGGGCAGCTTACAGGTGTGTGCCTAGATGTGTCTGTCTCCAGGGCAGCTTACAGGTGTGTACAGGTGTGAGCCTAGATGTGTCTGTCTCCAGGGCAGCTTACAGGTGTGTACAGGTGTGAGCCTAGATGTGGCTGTCTCCAGGGCAGCTTACAGGTGTGTACAGGTGTGAGCCTAGATGTGTCTGTCTCCAGGGCAGCTTACAGGTGTGTACAGGTGTGAGCCTAGATGTGTCTGTCTCCAGGGCAGCTTACAGGTGTGTACACTTTGATCAACTGCGCAAGGTGATGACATCATAGAAAGTAGGGCTGCACAATTAATCCAAAAATTACAACATGATTCCACCATCACAGCAGGGGGCACTGTCCAAATATGAAGAGTGACAGTGAAACATGCATATTAGAAGGTCAGAAATGAGAATTCAAATGAGGAACAAATGAAGCAGCAGCACACTGGTAAACTGAGAGTCAGGCTGTCAGCCTGATATCACATGAGGTCCGAGTGAGTGGAACCAAGGAGGATCCAGGTCTTCTGAGGAGGTACCAGATGAAGCTGAGCCCAGGGAGCAAGACTCACAGCACATCTGACACCAGACACACACCAAACACATGTGACACCTCTCCACAGGAGAGTTTTCCTGCTGACCCCGGGGTGCTGACCCTCGGCGGCTGAGCCTGGGCTGCATGCAGGAATGTTCTGGCCATCCTGATCACGTTAATTCATTTTTGAGTGACTGCATATGCACTGTATTTATCTGGAACAGAGGAGAGGTGCAATCTTCCTCCTCCACAGGTGGACCGGAGTCACACTACACTACTGATCATGTGACAACTGGAGGCAGGTCACGTGATGAAGCATTGACAACAAAACTGGTTTTGGCAGCCGATGGAGAGCAAGCGATCTGCTCTCTGAGCCATTTCAAAAGCCCTGTTTGGAATAACTTGAGATTTTGGGTGGAAGACGGAATCAAGACAGCATCTGCAGCTCAAGATGAAGTGGTGTGCAAACGATGCAAGTATTGACAGTATTTGAATCAGGCTTTCCATGTGATCCTGCAGCAGGAGGCAGCCAGTTCAGACAGGAGGGGAGCGCGGTCCGCAGCCGTCCCAACATCAACTTTACAGTGTAAATGAGATTCTTTCTAAAAGTCTAGCCTACCCACAAAAGAAGTGATGTCTGAGCACAGTTGTCCTCTCGTAGGCTGTAAAATAATAGAGGCAAACCCTCTGTGACGGATACTGATATTACAATACCTTTGTTACAGAAATACAAAGGCTTTAACTTCTGTACAAATCACCATATCACACAAAAGCAGCTCAGAGGGCTTTACATGAGATACAGCATCACAAGTGGAAGTTCACATTTTATCTTCAATGTCTGAATGGTGATCAGCACCACTGGATATCACTGCGTGGGTGAAACTACATCAAAACAAGCAGCAGTACTGAAGTACTCACTCATGCTGTTGGTTGGGCGTTTCTTTGTTCAGAGGAGTAGATTCTTTATTTGAGTATGATGTGAGACAGCACCAGGGGCTAATCTTATCCCCAACAAGCTAGTTTCATAACACCACTTGGTTCCTCATGATGACACACTGCAGCTTTAAGGATCAACAGACAGGAGGCACGGTGGAGCAGTGGTCCTCCCTGTGGCCCCCCAGCAGGAAGGTTGTGGGTGGAGCCCCGGCTGCAGCACGGGGTCTTTCTGGGTGAGTCTCCATGTTCTCCCTGTTCCTGCTGGGTTCTCTCTGGTACTCCAGCTTCCTCCACAGTCCAAAGACATCAAGAGGGACCAGGTTAATCCAGACTCTAAATTGACCGTAGGCGTGGCTGGGAGAGCCAATGGTTGTCTGTCTCTATGTGTTGGCCCTGCCATGGACTGGTGACCTGTCCAGGGGGAAGGCTGCTGGGATAGGCTCCACCCCCACCACCCTGAACAGGAGAAGAGGGGGAAGATGACGTGTAGTTTTGAGACACAGGTAATCACACCAAGACAGGAAGTCAGACCAACCAGTTCACCGGGGGAGGCTGATTCCAAAATAAGAGGGTTGATCAAAAAGGCGAAAGGAGAGTATCATGGCGTTATAATATCGTCTTAAAGGCCCAACTGAAATGACTGTATCTTCCTATCTATTTGTAATCACCCCAGAGTCTGAGGAAGCAGCAATCACCCCGAGGAAACTTCACCTGACAAACACGATGCTGCTGAATTGGCTTCTTCAGCTCTGTGTAGCCTTAGAGGGTTCGTTTCGAGGAGTTCCAGCTGGACAGCTCTGGCTGTAAGGACGGATGTCCAGCAGCAGATATCGAGTCAGCTGACATGTCTGATGGCATTCACAACAGGTTCCCGTGGATAACGTGAGTGACAACTTGTCCGTCTCTAGTTGGACGACATAATGTCAAACATGCAGAGCCGTTTAAGATGACATCACCTGAGTGGGACTGTAACTGGGCGTGTCCAACCTGGTTCCTTCACACTCTGTTGTGGCTGCCCAGTAAATCAGAACATTCACAAAGTGTTCGCCATCAAAATAGATCCTCTGTACTGGTATACACACCGGTGTAAATTGACACGAGCAGCTGTGTTTGTGCAGGCCTCAGCACTGACATGTAGACGTGCACGACCAAAGCTGTAGCTGTGTTCGGACTGCAGAGAGCGTATGCTGTCTGACAAACACACAGAAGCTCCAAACATCTGCAGTGCAGCACAACCTCTGGAGGTGTTAAGGTGCACAAAGCACCCAGTCAGCTCTTCTTCAGTAATATCAGCTAAACCTGCAGATAAATGGGCTGTGAACCGAGCAAACAGCGGTCAAATGTACGGACCAGTTTTCAATTACCTTGTGGTTAACCCCATGGAGAGGTCTCTGTCGCTGCGCGGTGCTGCAGCTCATCGCTGCATCACCCAGCCTGCTTCCGCCTCAGCACCACTGGACTCACTCCTTCAGCATTCAAATGATCGCAGCATTTAACATTTCCCACCATGAGCAGCTTTATAAAGTGAATCAAACACAGCTGAGGAGACATTCTTAACGTTAAAAGCTCTTCAGATGTGACAAGAAGGTTTACAATCGGCACAAGTGGGTAACAAGTCAGGCCCAGTTGGTCGTAGGGACGTCCTGCTGCCACCTCAGACTTGCTGTTCACTGCGGCTTAATGCCACGAACACAACACCTTCAATACCAGAAAATATCTCATTCAACACAAAAAAGGAGAAAAAAGTGCACAATATGTAAATAGCTGGAAAGGAAACAGGTCACAGCTGCCGCTAACACAGCTCCACACCTCCAGGCAGCACTCAACCAGACCAGCGTCCGCAGACGGCAGAGACAGCAGGAGGAAGTGTGTACTCAAGTATGTCTCCGAGACTCAAACAAACACACAGGCACCGTAACCCCAGGCAACTTCCCCCACCCTCGACTCCTGGACCGGATCTTTACTGAATGAGCTCCTCACTTGATAACACTGTTCCTCTGCTCCATCCATTCATTTACCTGCTCCAAGTCACATGATCAGATGTGAGGTCTGACTCCTACCTGATCACCATCATCAGGGACAATCACACCCTGAAGCCAGTCACTCGACGTACCATCAGATATTAATCTAGGATACAGACATAACTCAGGGTGCGTTTCCACTGGCTCACTCCGGCTCAGTACGGGTGCGTTTCCACCAGCACCGGTACCACGTCAGCATGGGTGGACTCTCCAGCCAAGAGTTCCCCGCCGTAATTTGTGTGTGACACAACAACAACAGTGGAGGACACGGAGGCGGCATGATGCCTGCTGCTCGTCGGGGTTTTTGCTTCAACTAAAAGTGAGGGAGGACAGACAGGCGAGGCTTCAAGTGGTGAAACAGAACCCCCAAGAAAAGAATAAGAGACTTCACCGAGCCAGGACCAGGAGGATAGGAGGCAGACCACGTGACGGGCAACTTACCCAGTCAGCGCTCCGCGGTGCGTTCATGTCACGTTTTAGTCCCCACTCGGCTCACTCGGAACCCCAGCGGAGCAGGGACCAAAATGGTCATGGTTAGTACCGTGTTGGGGCCGGGGGAAACAAGGCCACACCGACCCGACCCGAGCTGAAGTGAGCAGTGGAAACGCGCCCTTATATCGTCCATCGCTGAGTTGTCACATCATTTCAGCAAAGGACGCTGGGAGTGTTTACTGGGTCGTTCTTATCAGAACCGACTCCCGCTGGTTTCATGCAGCAGCACTGCTGCAGCTACTTGGATGAGCTCCTGTCACAGGTAACTCAGGGTGTTGTTTTGCCTTTTTTCACTTTGCCAAGTGCTTGTTGTTCATTTGTCTGTGGGGACAATTCTAGTACAATGTCGTGGAGGGAGGGAACACGGTCCAGGGAAGGAGACTCATTCCACCCGGGTGAAGGTCTGTGACACTTCTCAGGAAGTCATAAGGCAGCAGCTCAGGTACTGGAATGGCTGGAAATGAAGCCAAGCAAACCAACTTGACCTCCACAACAATCCAGGTTACTACCGCTGGTCACTATTAATTTCATGAAAGAACAACTTCTCTGCTCTCGTTCAATCCAAAACGTTAATAAACCCAAAACTTGCATATCTGAGAAAGTAAAGTGAGGTTTTGGCTTCTCAGGAGAAAGTTTGTGTGCTCTTGACTGCGCAGCTGCTCAGGCGCAACTGTCTCACTTGCTAATTCTCATCTCTTACAGTGAGAATAACGAACAAACAACTCAAAATCCACAAATAAACATTCCTGACATTTAAAACAAAAAATCTGTGACGTATGAAACCTCCCTGCTTCTGACTAGCAGGAGTCTGGCAGTTCCTTGGTCTGATGACGATCGGCGTTCTGAGCAGCAGCAACCACAGAAGGAGCGTCGGGTGGTTACAGGCTCGCGGCTCGTTAGTGCAATCACTAACACTCCTCTGGTCCACACAGGACCCATGTGACCAATGTGGCTCCTGTATCTGACCTGATTCTACACTCAGGTATCAGGAGGCCAGGTCTGCCCAGTCTTCAGAACTGATCTTAATCCAACTCTTTAGTACACGCACTGTCCGGGATGTTGAACTATTCCGTGGAGGTAGTGATGGACCAGGTTACAAAATCAAGGCAGCTTTTGTTAACTCAAAGAGAGAAAGAAAAAGAGAGTCATTTTTAGGACAAACCTGTCTGATGGTCCGGGCCACCAGGCTCTCTAGAACCGGTCCTCGATCTTCATGAAGAAGGTGAACTTCATCCAAGATCAAGAGACGCACAATCTGGGAGAGAGCAACATCTCCGACACTCTTCCTGGTCACCACATCCCACTTCTCTGGTGTGGTCACCAACATCTGCAGACAAAAATCATCTTCAACCTCAGTGTCTGGCCTTCAAACTGGAGCAAGAAATGCACTGCAGCAATGAAAACAGAGAAAAAGAGGAATGTATTCAGGTTTTATTTCTCTTGTCACCGTTGTTCATCTGCCCCTACACTCTGCCCTGGTCTCTGCCTGCACACCAGCCTGACACGTTTGGAAATACATCCTAAATGCACCTTCGACCTGTTTGTCAATCATAAAACAAAAACAAAAAAGACAGAACGTTCTTCTTGTAACAGGGGTCATTTCAAGGCCATTGGTCCAGAACCTGATGCAACTGGTTGACTGAAACATGGTACCGTGGATCAAGTTCTCAGTCCAGCCTTCAGCCCTGTTTGCTGCCAGGCATCAGTGTCGTTGGCTTGTTCTGTGTCTGTGCTGTATGGAGTGATGGTGTGTGTGTGAACAGAAAACCTCTCTGAGGAAACATACACGTCAGTGCGCATCAAAGCCTCCTCTTGCCCGGAGGAGGAGGAGGGCAGGTTGGACCCTGATCTCTGTGTCATAGGGGGTTTGCTGGTGCAGCACTCGGTCAATAACAGAGCTTTGTTTCTGAAACGCTCGCTAATTCAGTGATGCTCCCACCACCGACTGAACCACGCAGGTAAGCTAGGAGCGGTGCTCCAGCTCAGCACGGGATCGAGGCTTTAGCTGTGTCCACGAGAGGCTTCTTGCTCTGCCCACTCACCCTCTCACGCCCTGGCACGACACCAAGCTCCACTTTCTGTTTGGGCTTTTTCCTTGATTCTTTTGTTGATAAAAGTTTTTATGTTCTGCATTCAAAGCGTGTTCTGGTGGGATGTGGTCCGGGATCTGAACACACAACCTCTGATTCTGTTCTTGACAGCTCATTCTGACACGAACTGCGTGACTAAAGAACGGCAGATAGTGACAGTGAGTTGTGAGGTTTGTAAAGGGTCCCTGCAGGCAGCCTCACACCACACACACACACACACACACACACACACACACACACACACACACACACGTACGTCGGACAAAGCTTCTCCTCTGTCATTTCACCAAGAACGTTGAGATTAGTGATTAACAATTAACCCTCAACAGTTTCTGAAAGGCAAAATGTAAAACTCTGAAGAACGTACACAAAATCCCTCCATTCATTACCACAGAGGTTCTGTCAATCACCAGCCAGGACAGAGACTGATCACAAAGTGTCCCTGTGATTGTGTGTGAAAGTCAGTCGAGATCCACCACATCAACTAAAGTGGTGGAAGTTGATCTCTGGTGTTGTGTTGATCATCCATGTCCACTCCTTTCGGACTTCCTCCTGTATATTCAACAGTATCGACATCTAAGTTGAAGCAAATGTCAACAACTATCTCTGCAAGTTTAGTGCCTTCAATTTGCAATTTTACTCTCTTTTCAAGAAAAATGCTACAATGAATAATTAATGTTGTGTGAACTGTTTGGCAACCTGTCCATGGGCGTTGAAATTTCCCATTAAACTCTCTCTGTAAAAGCAGTTCATTAAATCCTCCAGTTTGTATTTAAATCAATCTATCCAGCCATTAGAGACTGGCGTGCTCACAGAGAAGCAGCGTCTGCCCCTAATTGGAGCTACTGGTGAATCTAAATGGAGGCTCTGGCAAATGGAGCACAGGCTAAAGTGCTTTCTTAATTGCTTCACAAATACACACAGAAGGGGCAGAAAACGCACGCCATTGTTTTCTTGAAGGGTGTTATTTAACCTATTTCCTAATTGATCTCAGCAGGACTGGAATCAATCACTGGTGTTTCTTAGCTGGTCAGAGATGTTAATGTTTGTTAAAGGTGCCGCTGGAAGAAGAGATTAAGTTCATGAAGGCTCCTGAATTGATTGCTAAATTTAAGCGCGGTCCATTAATGGTCCATACCACGAGGACTCAACGACTCTGGGCTAAACGAAGGAGAGCTGCGTGTTCCTGCAGAACGAGTAAACATGGACGAGTAGTGACATCTACTGCACCAGTACGGACTACAAACAATGCGGTGGGTGAGTTAACTGTTAAGGAGGAACACAGCAGGGGGGTGAGGGCAGACGGGACGTTCCGTCCCTCACCCGTTGGCCGCCGACAGGTCCTGCTGTTTTGTTTGTAAAACTTCAGTCTTTAAAAGAGGCCAATTTCACAGAAATTCATTAAAAGACCATAACTTAAGATTTCTTTTAATGAACTCAAACTTAACCATTTAACTTGCTAATCTGGGGGGTTTATGTTTGTATATATTTTTGCTTATATTTGTTTGGTTTTGTTGCTTTTGCGAGGGTGATTTTTTCAATCTTTCATTCGAGTCCTTTGGCCGACGCAGACTTTGGTCCCCAAAGTGTTAGAAACTGGATTTCGCGTGAGGAGTCTCCCTGTCACTGGTTCTTCCACAGCTTCATCCTGCCCATCCAGGCTGCACGGGCTCACATCCTCCTGCTTGAGGTCGGATCAGTTCACCTGACCCAAATCAAAATACCAACTAGTACGAAAATGTGCCGGCCAAATTGATCAAATAGGAAACTGATGCTCACAAATACTACAACATGTACACAGTTACTTCCATGACATTTGGCTTTGATGGTTTTGCTCTCACCCCCCGATCTGGTGAAACTCACAGACGCACACCAGAACACGGCTATTTCCGGTCCTCTGCAGGTGACTTGACCAAAACATCCTGACACGCTCCCTCCATCCTCCCTGAGAACACGCCTGGCTGAGATGAGCTCTTCCTTGGATGTCATTAACTGACATTTCCTCTCTGGACAGAGAACGAAGAGGGCCTCCAAGTCCCAGGATGCCACCCACCCACTGGCATACACATGGATGCATCCCTCCAAACCCACTGTTTCCATGGTAACTATTACAGCCACGGAGAGAGAAGAATGTGGGAGGAGGAAGTAGGTGGGAGCAAGATCGAGTGGGGAGGCTGGAGGACGACATTTACTGAATTGCAATATGAGACCAGCGATCCGCTCGTCAGAGCGAAGTGGAATGAAAACCTTTTCAATGCAGCACTGTCATGTAAGTGTGTCCTTATGTCCCGTCCTCATGAGAATTCTGATCCAAATTCAGCAAATATGAGGAAGGCAGCAAGTCCACCAGCAACTGCTGTTTTCTGCTCAGCCAAAGATGCTGAAGACATTTCAACACTGGAAAAGGAACTCAAACCCAATCGTACTTCAAAATGCCCGACTGTCAACATGTGAAGAATCAAGGCTCGCACCTCCTCTTCTTCACCACTTCCATTCAAGTTCATAGCATTTAAATGAACGTTTCCACTGCAAAAACTCACGGAAACGGCAGAGCGGCAGAAGAGGGCGGTGACATCACCAGCTCTCGCAGGTCAGCAGGAAGAGATGGTCGAGTCCTGCCTGAGGACTCAAAGAGGAGGAGGATTTTATTTTGTTCTTTCTAAGAACAGAGAGGGGTTCAGGGCCGGTCCCTGGTTCAGGGCCGGTCCCTGGTTCAGGACCATTCTCTGGTTCAGGACCATTCTCTGGTTCAGGGCCGGTCCCTGGTTCAGGACCATTCTCTGGTTCAGGACCATTCTCTGGTTCAGGACCATTCTCTGGTTCAGGACCATTCTCTGGTTCAGGACCGGTCCCTGGTTCAGGACCATTCTCTGGTTCAGGACCATTCTCTGGTTCAGGGCCGGTCCCTGGTTCAGGACCATTCTCTGGTTCAGGACCATTCTCTGGTTCAGGGCCGGTCCCTGGTTCAGGACCATTCTCTGGTTCAGGACCATTCTCTGGTTCAGGACCATTCTCTGGTTCAGGACCATTCTCTGGTTCAGGGCCGGTCCCTGGTTCAGGACCATTCTCTGGTTCAGGACCATTCTCTGGTTCAGGGCCGGTCCCTGGTTCAGGACCATTCTCTGGTTCAGGGCCGGTCCCTGGTTAAGGACCATTCTCTGGTTCAAGTCCGGTCCCTGGTTCAGGACCATTCTCTGGTTCAGGGACGGTCCCTGGTTCAGGACCATTCTCTGGTTCAGGGCCGGTCCCTGGATCAGGACCATTCTCTGGTTCAGGGACGGTCCCTGGTTCAGGGCCATTCTCTGGTTCAGGGCCGGTACCTGGTTCAGGACCATTCTCTGGTTCAGGGCCAGTCCCTGGTTCAGGGCCAGCCTCTGGGTCTCATATACTGCCTGCACCGTCATGATGCAACGCTCGTAAAAACTGCAGTTTCCCTTCAGGTCACATTCCCAGCAGGTCCCGTGCTCAGCCCTGCCTCCCTGCCTCATCACCCTGAGCGCTCAACCATGACCTTGATGATGGCCACCGTCTCAAATAAAGTTGTCATGTGATTAGGACGCTGCTGGAGTTCCAGCCTTCAGCTACATCACGCACACGGGTGAGCCTGTGTCACAGGCCCCAGTCCACCCTGTGCATCAAATGGGCTCGATGAAGGAACAGGGAGTGAACTGAGCGGACAGAAAGAACCCAGGTCAAAGGGCGTGGCGTCGCTCCGGCCTCTTAAATCTCTGCAGCAATTTTTACTCGACCACTTTGTGCAAATGAGCCGTCTGACACCAGCAGTCAAGGGAAGAGACGAAAGACAGCGAACAGGAGTCAGCGAGCGAGAGACGCCGCTTGCTGCAGAGCTGCAAGGAGACTGACTTATCGTACTTTTGGTGGAATATTTCCATCCGACCTGATAGAAATACTACTTGAATACTTGAATACACCTTCAGATTAGCTGGAATTGGCCTCATTTCATAGGACCCCCAACACATCAAACCCTTCTTTCTCTGTATGCATAATTCTCACAAGGATTATAAACTTAAACTGTAAGCTTTGCAATCTCTTCAACCCAACTCTCTTGGATTCTCCCGATACGTGTGTTCCTCAGCCTATTCAGTCTCTCAGCTGGGGCTGCTGCGCTGCGGGAGCCCGGTTCTCTCACCAAACATTTGCTCAACCCACAGCCTTCGTCTCCTCTCTTTGGCCTAATTGTGATGAATCTGTCCTCCTTCGACACTGAGGAGGAAACTCCTGCGTACGGGAGTTCGCTGGGTGAACTGATAGAACCGTTCCTCTCTGATGCAGAACCGTTCCTCAGCTCTGAAATGAAGCTGACGAAGCGACGCTGACTGAAGATAACTTGTTAATTTTGTCATCAGACAAGCCGACGGTCATCGTTAGGAGCCAGAAAACGGCAGTCGGCTCCAAGACGACCTCATGGGCCAAAACATGGCGGCTTCAGGAGGTTTGGCTGAGATCCTGCGGCGTCTGAGTTCTGGATATCGGATCAGGAACCAGCAGGTTCTCACTGGCTCAGCGTTCACAGCAGGGTTGCTCCCTAACCTGATGACAGCAACGCCACTGAGGGCCGGAGGCATGAGGCCCAAACAGCGACGGTGGGCGTGGCCAATTAACGTTGTTGATCAATTCATGTATTAATTATTATTAATATACTAATATAATACGAGTGCAGTAGATACAACTACTCACGCATACTAGTGCAGTAGATACTACTTCTCACCCATTCTAGTGCAGTAGATACTACTACTCACCCATACTAGTGCAGTAGATACTACTACTCACCCATACTAGTGCAGTAGATACTACTACTCACCCATACTAGTGCAGTAGATACTACTTCTCACCCATTCTAGTGCAGTAGATACTACTACTCACCCATACTAGTGCAGTAGATACTACTACTCACCCATACTAGTGCAGTAGATACTACTACTCACCCATTCTAGTGCAGTAGATACTACTACTCACCCATTCTAGTGCAGTAGATACTACTCACCCATACTAGTGCAGTAGATACTACTCACCCATTCTAGTGCAGTAGATACTACTAACCCATACTAGTGCAGTAGATACTACTACTCATCCATACTAGTGCAGTAGATACTACTCACCCATACTAGTGCAGTAGATACTACTCACCCATTCTAGTGCAGTAGATACTACTCACCCATACTAGTGCAGTAGATACTACTCACCCATTCTAGTGCAGTAGATACTACTAACCCATACTAGTGCAGTAGATACTACTACTCATCCATACTAGTGCAGTAGATACTACTCACCCATACTAGTGCAGTAGATACTACTCACCCATTCTAGTGCAGTAGATACTACTCACCCATTCTAGTGCAGTAGATACTACTCATCCATACTAGTGCAGTAGATACTACTACTCACCCATTGTAGTGCAGTAGATACTACTACTCACCCATACTAGTGCAGTAGATACTACTACTCACCCATACAAGTGCAGTACATATTACTCACCCATACTAGTGCAGTAGATACTACTACTCATCCATACTAGTGCAGTAGATAGTACTCATCCATACTAATGCAGTAGATATTACTCACCCATACTAGTGCAGTAGATACAACTACTCACCCATTCTAGTGCAGTAGATACTACTACTCACCCATTCTAGTGCAGTAGATACTACTACTCACCCATTCTAGTGCAGTAGATACTACTACTCACCCATTCTAGTGCAGTAGATACTACTACTCACCCATTCTAGTGCAGTAGATACTACTACTCACCCATTCTAGTGCAGTAGATATTACTACTCACCCATACTAGTGCAGTAGATATTACTCCTCACCCATACTAGTGCAGTAGATACTACTCACCCATACTAGTGCAGTAGATACTACTACTCACCCATTCTAGTGCAGTAGATACTACTACTCACCCATTCTAGTGCAGTAGATATTACTACTCACCCATACTAGTGCAGTAGATATTACTACTCATTCATACTAGTGCAGTAGATACTACTCACCCATACTAGTGCAGTAGATACTACTACTCACCCATACTAGTGCAGTAGATATTACTCACCCATACTAGTGCAGTAGATACTACTCTTCTATACTAGTGCAGTAGATACTACTACTCACCCATACTAGTGCAGTAGATATTACTCACCCATACTAGTGCAGCAGATATTACTCACCCATACTAGTGCAGTAGATACTACTACTCATCCATACTAGTGCAGTAGATACTACTACTCATCCATACTAGTGCAGTAGATACTACTACTCATCCATACTAGTGCAGTAGATACTACTACTCACCCATACTAGTGCAGTAGATATTACTCACCCATACTAGTGCAGTAGATACTACTCTTCTATACTAGTGCAGTAGATACTACTACTCACCCATACTAGTGCAGTAGATACTACTCTTCTATACAAGTGCAGTAGATATTACTACTCACCCATACTAGTGCAGTAGATATTACTCACCCATACTAGTGCAGTAGATACTACTCTTCTATACTAGTGCAGTAGATACTACTACTCACCCATACTAGTGCAGTAGATATTACTCACCCATACTAGTGCAGTAGATACTACTCTTCTATACTAGTGCAGTAGATATTACTCACCCATACTAGTGCAGTAGATACTACTCTTCTATACTAGTGCAGTAGATATTACTACTCATCTATAATAGTGCAGTAATTTTTTCTACTTGTCCTTCTCGTGCAGTAAATACTACTACTCTTCTATACTAGTGCAGTAAATACTACTACTCTTCTATACTCGTGCAGTAGATACTACTCATCCATACTAGTGCAGTAGATATTACTCACCCATACTAGTGCAGTAGATATTACTCACCCATACTAGTGCAGTAGATACTACTCATCCATACTAGTGCAGTAGATATTACTCACCCATACTAGGGCAGTAGATACTACTACTCACCCATTCTAGTGCAGTAGATACTACTACTCACCCATTCTAGTGCAGTAGATATTACTACTCACCCATACTAGTGCAGTAGATATTACTACTCATTCATACTAGTGCAGTAGATACTACTCACCCATACTAGTGCAGTAGATACTACTACTCACCCATACTAGTGCAGTAGATATTACTCACCCATACTAGTGCAGTAGATACTACTCTTCTATACTAGTGCAGTAGATACTACTACTCACCCATACTAGTGCAGTAGATATTACTCACCCATACTAGTGCAGCAGATATTACTCACCCATACTAGTGCAGTAGATACTACTACTCATCCATACTAGTGCAGTAGATACTACTACTCATCCATACTAGTGCAGTAGATACTACTACTCATCCATACTAGTGCAGTAGATACTACTACTCACCCATACTAGTGCAGTAGATATTACTCACCCATACTAGTGCAGTAGATACTACTCTTCTATACTAGTGCAGTAGATACTACTACTCACCCATACTAGTGCAGTAGATACTACTCTTCTATACAAGTGCAGTAGATATTACTACTCACCCATACTAGTGCAGTAGATATTACTCACCCATACTAGTGCAGTAGATACTACTCTTCTATACTAGTGCAGTAGATACTACTACTCACCCATACTAGTGCAGTAGATATTACTCACCCATACTAGTGCAGTAGATACTACTCTTCTATACTAGTGCAGTAGATATTACTCACCCATACTAGTGCAGTAGATACTACTCTTCTATACTAGTGCAGTAGATATTACTACTCATCTATAATAGTGCAGTAATTTTTTCTACTTGTCCTTCTCGTGCAGTAAATACTACTACTCTTCTATACTAGTGCAGTAAATACTACTACTCTTCTATACTCGTGCAGTAGATACTACTCATCCATACTAGTGCAGTAGATATTACTCACCCATACTAGTGCAGTAGATATTACTCACCCATACTAGTGCAGTAGATACTACTCATCCATACTAGTGCAGTAGATATTACTCACCCATACTAGGGCAGTAGATACTACTACTCACCCATTCTAGTGCAGTAGATACTACTACTCATCCATACTAGTGCAGTAGATATTACTCACCCATACTAGGGCAGTAGATATTACTACTCATCCATACTAGTGCAGTAGATATTACTCACCCATACTAGGGCAGTAGATACTACTACTCATCTATAATAGTGCAGTCATTTTTACTACTTGTCCTTCTCGTGGAGTAAATACTACTACTCTTCTGTACTAGTGCAGGAGATCCTTCTCATCAATTCTAGCGCAGTAGATACTACTTTTCATCTTTACCAGTGCAGTATGTAACAGTACTCATCTATACTGGTGTATCCACATCATTGCGGCTACAAGCACAAGTGTGCCGTCAATCGTGAGCCAGGCAGGATTGGTTAGAGTAGAACACGAGTATTTGCAGTACTTTTCCTTGTATTCATCTGTACCACCGGGTAGCTGCAATGCCTCAGCCTTTTCTTTAAAAACTGATTCTTCCATTTTTTCATGACCGTAACTGCGGGAGCCAAGCGGCCCATTGAACATGGAAACGAGTGCTAAATAATCCAGAGTTGTGTCAGAAGTGAGGGTGTGTGACTACTGTACTGAACTACACTCGTGTGACATCCCATTTTTGTCTGAGGTATGCATAGAAAAACACGGCATGAGCAGAGACTAAATAATACATTGGTGAGGAATGACGGGCAGAGGAAGCATTTATCTCATGGAGGGAAGCAACATCAGCCATTTTCAAGATCAGTAAGAATGAAGCTCAACATGTTTCAAACCATGGAAATATTTCCACGCGTCTGAGGGAATCACGGACCCATCCATCTGCTCATATGTAACAGGACCTGACCCACTGGTCAGTATTATTGCCAGCCTCATCAATGCAGCACACCAGGTGACTGCCTGGTACTGTCGTCTCTGGTGGGGGGGGCTATGGCCATGGTTTAGTAATTGAGCAGGTAGGACACAGGAAGCCAGTGGACCAGGGTCATGCGGTGCAAGGATTTAGTCGGAGCTTTCTGGAGCAGATGGAATTTAGCCAAGTTAGCACTGATGCCGTAGAGGAGCTGGTAACATGACCATGGGGCTGGAGCGAGGAGGTCACACCTGGTGAGGGCAGGAAACACCCGCTATATTCCAAGCTTTGTGAGCAGGGAGGCCCACCCCCTCAGACTCTGAAAGTGCTTGTCAAAGAAGATCTGCCCAGCAACCACATGGTTGACGCTAATGACAGTAAAAGCACTGAGGCGATCGAGTGTCATCGTGGACCTCAGGTCGAGTCTTAATGAGCTTAGGTTTAGAAAAGCTTCTCTGTGCTCGCCCCATAATGTAGTCTTCATGATTTATATATTTGCTTATTCATAATAAATCAGACAAACCAGCAGGCGTTGCAGGCCTAGACGAGCAGGTGAAGCTGCGATCCACACGCTTGTGTTTCAAGAGGGAGAGGAATCATGTTCCTGATGCGACTTTCACCTGATCAATCCAGCGAGGGAGAGGGATGCTATCAGCCCGTCTCAGAATCATTGTCGTACCGGGACCGCATTCAAGTTGAAGCGCCTCCGACAGAACTAAAGAACTCTTTTGATAATTGACCTGTCAGTCTTCACTCATTTCTTTAACAACTTCATGAAGAACTCCAAGACTGTCTGGTGGCCCACACTGGCAGCACCTCAGGGCACAAACACTCATGTTACAGGAAGCTGCTGGAAAACGAAGAAAAAGGTACAATCGGGAGATGAGGAGGACGCCAGAGCAACATTTTGATGACTTGCTGCTTTGCACCATCACGAGCGTTAATCTAACAGGGGACACTGCTCACATACTCTAATTATTCACAGGCACAAGAACATCAACAAACATGCTGTCCTAGTCACTGTGGAAGTGCTTGGCAGGTGACCTTTAACCCTGTGTAGCACTTGCTGCTTCACATTTGAAAACAAACGCTCCTGTGTTTGGGGAGCTGGCGCGTCGACTCTGTGGCTCCAATCACCGAACAAATTAAGAGATTAAGAAGAAGACATCAAACCTGATGAGGAGCTTCTGCTCTGTCCTGCCAGAAAACTCACACCTGAGGAAAACAGAGTATTCATGATAGGTGAGCCTGAGGGGCATTTGCTGATGTATACCTGCACCAGTGGAAACACACAAACACCAGCACTCCACGACTGATTCACTCGGGACGCCTCATTGAGGCCGTGTAGTCCCTGTGGTTCCACACCAGCAAGATGGACCTCAAAACCATTTGAACCCTAACAAAACGGAACAGTTGGACGTCAGCACCAAGACATCAAACAGACAGACACGTGATCCATCATCCACTCCCTCCACTTCCCGGCTGTGTCATGCGTATCTGGTGGGAAAAGGATCAGTTAGTCAGTGTGTGTGTCCAGACCAGAGCCCAGTGGTTCCTACTGACGGTGCTGCTGGTTCTCTTTTGTTCTGTGTCTTTTTTCAAAGAGAGTGACAGGCGCAGACCACATTTCACACTACGGGTTCTTGTTTTCACTGAAAATTCATGATGGTTTCTACATCACACCTCATGACACCTACACTAAGCTTCAGTGACCAGGCCTGGACTGCAGTCTCATCCAAACATGGCTGAGGGGAAGCCCCGGCATCTTTTCCCCCTGACATCACCTGTGTCGAAGGTGGGTGGGTGGGTGCTGCAGCCTGCCAAATGAACCAGCCCCAAATAAACATTGCAATCTAATCCCCTTGGGGGTGCTAGAGAACATCGCACATGTGGCAGGAGGCTGAAGGACAGAGTGGACACGTGAACTTCATTGTGTGCATGTGTGTGTGTACCTGTGTTCGAAGGATCTCTCCCTTGGTGAGCTGCATGTCTCCAGTGAGCTCTTTAACAGTGATGCCCAGTGGCTCCAGTCGTTTACTGAAGTAGTTAGTCATCTCAGCAGCCAGGGCCTTCATAGGAGCCACATACACGATCTGGGTGGGGGGTGGAAGGACAGTGGTGATGAATGGGAAACAGGGGCGGGATCATTTGTTTCCTGGCAACTAGCTAAAATCACAGTTTACAAAGAAAATATCATGGAAGGACACATATGGGTAAAGTTTATTGGTCATGTATGAAAAGTGACTGTCACTGGCTAGCTGTGTGTGTGTGTGTGTGTGTGTGTGTGTGTTCATGAAAGAGAACAAAGCCTTTTAGACATCTGAATCATTTATCTTTTCTAAATTATAAGATCCAACACCATGAATTTAAAGACATGTAACAATATTTGCTGCACTGAGGTGGCAGACGCTGACTTCATGGACCCATAGAAAATGGTATATTTGGGAACTTTTGCTGCATGTAGTTGTTATGATCATATCTATTGATTTTAGAAGCGTATGACCAAGGTGAACCTTTGAATTCTTAGAGGCGTTGCTAAAATGGATGAAACTGTGCCCTCAGTATTTCCGTGGCTGTTTTTTTTTTCTTTTGTTTTGGACAGTCGCACCAGTAAAACCCCAAAGGAGCGAGGAGAGATCAGGTTTGATACCGGCGACAAATAAGAAGAAAAACTGAATCCAGAAGAAAAGAATTGCTAATGTTGGTGAGAACAAGACCAATCTCATCAACCACACTGAGTGTGTGCAGAGAAAAGGTTCAGACAAGCTGTCAGATGCAACCAACCCTAAGATCCCTCCTCGTTTGATACGTGTGCATGATGTCTTCAGAGGAACCCTGACAACTGCCACATACAACAGAGGGCGATGCCTGGATCAGGTTTTCTATAACTGATATCAAGTCCCAGTCCTGGTTCCATGGATCACATTGACAGCAGAACTTAGAGCAACAGAGGCTTGACAGCTTTGATCTGTACGTCTCAACCTTGCATTTCTCGTCGCACTGAATAACTTTTTTTGGGGGGGAGGGGGGGTGGTTATTGTTTTGACCGTGTTTTTAAGTTTAGAGTTTGCTCAAACTCAAGAAAAGCAGAGAAGAAAACACTTCTGGTCACCATTGAGTTTAAATGCATCAACTCAAATCAGCAGAACTGAGGCAGGCTCTCGGAGGAACATAATACAGTAAATCCAGCTGTCCTTGACATAAAACTAGCAGAAAGCTTCTACTTAATTGCTGCCTGAAATGGCAGCATCCAAAGCTGCGAGGATCAGATGTGAATCTCTGCATGGAGTGTGTGAACTCCAGCTCGTAGCATGCTAATCTCCACCAGGCACGTGGAGAGATTTTGTACGGGAGTCACACTGGAAACATGGTGCAGTTATCACAGATGTTCTCAGACATGAAACACAAATCATTCCACATTTCGGCTGTGTTTATTCAACAGCCTGACGCGTGCAGTCATGCATGGTCCAAACTACAGCTGGAGTCACACACGTCTGGTCCGGCTGCATCGAACCTCCCACAGTAGCCCTGATCAGCCCTCATACAGATCACATGCTTGTGTGCCAGGCTCAGACCTTGAATTCATCCTTTTTGATGACGCCACCAGGCTGCAGGTGCTGGCGAATCTCGTGAAGGACTGTCAGCATGGCGATGTTGGTCTTGCCAGCACCAGTTGGGGCGCAGATAAGAAGGTTTTCGTTAGTGTGGTAGGCAGTCTCGAACACCAGGGACTGGATCCTGTTCAGACGCTTCATCCCTTTGAACACAAGCTGTCCAATCTGAACACACACACACACACACACACACACACACAAATAATTACAGTGTACTCTGCAAACAGACCAATATTACTGTAAGTATCATGCATACAGAAAAGTGTCAACACTGGAAGTGAAATGACCCTCAAGTTTCGGTGGAATATTTAAAACAACGACCGACACGTCCAACAAAGCCGTTCCATTCTCATTCCGTGCTGTCGGAGTCAAAATCAGAGCAGCCATGCTTCCAGTAGAGGGGAAGTCCGTCCACGAATGAATGTTCAGCCATCATCGTCTCACCCTCGTTCTGATGGTGAACCAGTTTTCAAACTTAATAAAATACATGATGAAACAATAAAATGCCTCCATGTCAACCCGTGGAAACTAACCCACGTGTCCTGAAGCTTGGACTCACCAAGTCCCTGACACCGGCTTTGTTCTTTAAAAACTGGTCTCTGGTTTGACCACTGCAGCACCTTCGCCTGCAAAGCGCCAGCATCGTTTGTGGACGACAGGGTTCCCCAGACCCTCCATCGTCATGACTGGTCCATGATGACCGACTCTTAGTTTTTGTGTGAACGAACCCTTGAATGTATTTTGAGGTGTTTTATGAGGAATAAAGAAAAAAATAATGGAAATGGAGATTTTGCAGAAAAAAATGTCGAGCTCGTTCGAGGAGTTTGTTGTTTTTTTCAACTTTTTTGAAAGGGTTAATGTGCTCAATGAAGAAGAACTGGCATTGACAAGAGGGACACATGGAACTGATCTGTGAGCCGGAGGGCCTGATGATGTAATATTTGTGTAAAAGGGCAAAAGCAAGGGTTTTGCTGTGAAGGAAAACACTGATGCGAACGCAAGGGGTAACTCGAGATGGTCCTTGACAACCAACGTTCTGGACAGTGAAGCTTCACTCATTCATGAACTCTGATGCAAGTTTTGATAGGAACCAGATGAACGAGGAGAAAATGAACGAGTGTGACTGAGGACTCAGCTCTGATCTCCGTGAACCAACGGACGTGAATGGAAACACGCATCAGTTCTCTTTTTTGATTGATTTCTTGAAGGTTTGTGGGCGGGGTTGAAAATGCGCACCACTCTAGAGGAGCATTCTGGGAACAACTCTGGGTCTGGGTTCATCCTACAACGTCTCTTGAAACTCAACTGTGGCGTGTGATGTTGGGCTGAGGGGAGCTGCGACATCTCAGGCTGGGAAACGCCTTGAACAGCTGTGATCAGATCCATTGACCTCATTCCAAATAAGGCAATGTCTCAATTCAGGTGTTCATACATGATTAGGATATATTCATGTTCCAGTTGACATGCTACAGAGGAAAGCCAAACGAATGACTGACTATACTTGGAGTATTTTCTTGTCAATAATGTAGAGAACTCGGTTCTTCGAGGTGAGAATCATGTGACCGACGTCAGCGTCACAAAAAGCTGTGGAAACGCCATCAGATGTTCACCGTGCGACGACACACTTCAGTCATGAGATGGTTTGAGTCACCTTTGTGCGGCAGGGTCTTAGAGTCGTTCACCGTCTGAACATTACCATTGTTCACCGTCGGGACGCGAGCGCGCTCAGTGGGACCGGTTGTCCAGTTGCCCAGGACCACTTTGGTCCAGAGTTAACTGCTGGTTCCAGCTCGCTCCGGTTTCTCCTCCTCTCTTCCCCACTTCGGCTGCTTTAGGAAGCCTTAAGCTTAGACAGCAGTATTATTTATTCAAGGATTCATTAGAAGTATGTCATCACTTTTCTCTTCCCCTCGTTTCGCTCCAATACTCAAAGAAAGAAATAATTAAAGAGTGCATGTCAGGCAAGGATGTGCTGGGTGCTGTTTGGAAGTCGGACCCACCGATGAGTAGGAAGGAAGAGGTTATTAATGCATCAAAGAGCAACTTTATTAAAAGTCCACTTAAACTGGAAGGAGTGAAGAGCGGCTGGGTTCGTGTGGTGTTGTGTGAGCTGAAGCCTGCCATCAACAGCTTCAGCCAGTGTTGGATACATGATGGTTGTTGTGTGCTACAGAGAAGCGGCTGATTACCCAGCGCATCCTGTCTTAGCAGCAAGACCAGCAACCCCTTTCCTGAGTAGAGAACGCTGACACTCGTCTGATGTGTGTGCAGTCGGGAAAGAGACGCCAATGAAAGCAATCACCAGCCCAACCTGGCAAACACCTGACTGGAGCAATGCAGTTCCAGTTCTGTCCAAATCAAATCTGAAAAACACCTTTTTCTTACAATTTAAATCCTGATGCAGGTTTTTTTTAATGGCTCTTTTCCCTTGAAGACGTGAAGACACTGAGGTCAGCTCTCCTTCAGTCATGGCTTGTTATTACTAGGCTGCAATCAGCCAAAGAACTTCTTGGTCGACTGAAGCCCTCAAATTTGGACTAAAAATCGACTCATTTTATACATGAAAACTCTACTGTGTCAACTACCAGCACAAACCTGCTGAGGAACATTGAGACAATTGTTTGTGTCAGGTTGTAAGAACTGAGCGACGCCATCGTTGGTCCTGACAGAGCCAGACTGAACACAGGAGCTCAGCATCGCCGCTGAGACACAAATAGACTTTACCTTAAAACTTTACTCTCAAACACAAAAGGCAAGTCCACTGTAAGAATTTTTACAATTAAAACAAAACAATTATTAGACTAAAACATTGAACTGTCAATTCTGATGTGTTCATGTACTCAAAACTGACAGGGCAACCTGAGGTGGACACGTTAGCTCACCGTTTCCAGGTGACACGCCAGGTTTGTAGTGGAGCTGTGACATGAAAACTGCTGTTGGCAAACTTTGCATTCGACTTTTTTCCCATAATCTGTTTTCATGAAATGCTGCCACGCTGCAGACGTCTTTGACGTGGGGGACGAGGACTGACTTGGAATGAAACCCTCAACACTAAATAGACATTCATCAAACCACCAGACGTGGGCCTTCTAGTCCTCTTCAGTCTGTCTGTCTCTAGCGGGTCGGGAGAGTCCAAAATAGCAAAACAAGGGGGTGTTCAAAGATAGATTGTTATCTGTGAAACAGGGGTGCTTTGAAAACACCCCCATTAGCACTTGGTACTTTCCTCCTGATGAAATTCACGTGGCAAAAAATCGACCAATCAGAATTTTGGTCGAGCCAGAACGCACCGACTAATAAATCGACCAGTCGACTGGGAGATTACAGCCCTACTTATAATCCCTGAATTTGTCATGATGTCTCAATGCTAATCAATAAACGATGATGTTTAAAAAAGGAAGCATAAAAATCTCTTGCATATAAGAGGTCAGGACCAAATTTATTTCCCCACCCAATCAAAAACTGCTACCAGCTAGATTGGTTGGCCCGTTCAGCTGTCCATCAACAGCTGCCGAGCAGCTTAGATGTCGATCAAAAGCTCTCTGGAGGAGTCGTAAAGAACCTAAAGGCTGAGCTATGGCGCGCGAGGAGCTGCCTCTCTGTTGGACAGGTAAGAAAGGCGTTTGCTGACTTTGCTCGTGAGCTATAGAGGCTACATTAGCGGTAATGTATTGTCAGTGTGGGTTGTGAGCTTGAACAAAACGCAATGTAATGGTTGCTGATCTCTTCAGTGACACAGTTTACCGATTCATCCTATTTTGTAGCACTGCTGGAAGCGGCTCTACAGTTATTGACCATAACATTGCGGCGATACGGGGAACTGGTGTCGTGTTCTGTGGCTTGGTACGCTAGATACGTGGTGGAACGGGTTGCTAGAAGAAGGAGCGTGACCTCACATCTGTAGCAAGGCCATGGCCTCCTATTCTGGTTCACTGGAGGGTTTTAGGGGAGGGCGAGTGGCAGCAAGGAGGGGGTTCACATTCAGAGTCGATTCATAAAACGATTTAGACAGATTTATGCCATGTTGTTTGTATATTGTGTTTCTTCTGTTGAACTAAAAAAAGAAACTAAAAGAATGCGCAAAAAAAAGAAAGAAAAAACCAAACCAAAACAGGCGGCAGCGCCCCTCTAATCGCCCGCAGGAGCCATGAAGAGCTCACGATGATGTTTGCAGTGCCAAGGTCGCCGCATAATTGATCACGTGAAGAGAAGGTTTGGATGGTTCTCCCAAATTCCATGATTTCTCAATTTGAGCCACGTCACAAACCACGCAACACCAGAAAAACCGACTGAGCTGATCTAGCGTCTGTCCGGCTGCCACTCAGGGACGAGCCGCAGCTCCAGGCGGGCTGATGACTGCTGACCATGACGCTGGTGTTGGGATCGTCTTTCCCTCAGTTTACAGGAGGAAACACAATCGCTGACTTTGCACTTTCTCGAAATCATGACCGGCACTTGGGAGAGTAATTGTCCCCCGTCCTGTTCATGGACGTCTCCACTGAAAGGGTTTGCATCGAGGATCAGGAATTTGTCTCCTTCATTTGTGGCAAAATCAGTCATTAACCCCGTAGATCCCTGAAAGCTGCTGCATGATTCTGAAGTGTGCGTATTGAGGTTCCTGCTGCTCGCGTTGGGCTGACGGCCGATACGGTCACGCTGAGGTCATATCACACGTGAAAAAAGGGTTTAAGTCATTTCTTTTCAAATTATCTCTAAAGGTGGACTTAGGACACGTTTGACTGAACCAAAATATCAATGAGATGTTGTTTCCTGATTGTATGGAAATGTACATCTAGCCCATATGAGAAGGCAAATTTGAACTGTGGCGATGGAAGAGCACTTGTGTGGATCTGAGGACATTTAGCCTTTACTCAGAGAACTCTGGAGAGCATCAGCCATTAAATCCATCCACCCTTACTGAGGACTGGTGGGTCGCTGGGCTGCTGCCTATGTGAGCAGAGGTGGAGGAGGTCTACATCAGTGTCTGCATGGAATGTTTGCAGGGACGACATCAGCTGTGTCACTCACGTTTTGCACTCACACACAAGCTGTGTGGTGAGGAGTGTTGCAAAGGGATGGAAAGTTTCCATGGGAAGCTCGGAATCTTTCTTTTTTTTCTTTACAAAGAGCAGCTGGAAGCTCAGATGCCAACTCAGTGATCGATGGCACCAAATCAAACCGCGTCCTAACAGCAGTGGGTGATTACACAGACGTACAACAGACACACACACACACACACACACACAGCTGTACTTGATTCATCAACACATACTCCAACTTGCTCCTCATGGAGCTTCGCGTGTCTCGTGTGAATTGTGTTCATGTTTTTCCGTTGTGTGTACACTGTGGTGAGGTGTGTGAGGGAGCAGCTACCAGTCTATATAAACAAACCCATTTCCATGGAAGGTTTCCAACTCTGAACACGCCCTGAATTTTGCAGGCCTGCTTGTGTTTGTTAGAACCCTCACACACCGTGGGTCATGCGAAGGCATCAGTGTGGGCAGCTGGACTGATTAAAATGAAAATCTAACGAATTCATCACACACTCATGAGATGAACAGCAGACAAACATGTTTCAAGAGCCTCTTGATGAGAAGCTGTTAGTCCTGATGTTTTCAGCTCATACACGGAGAACCACCCATTCTAACAGGGTCTTCTCCTTCCAGACCAGCTCCATGCCACCAGCTCCTCTCCTCTCATCAAGGGAAGGTTCAGTGCAGGTATTATTGAGCGCATTTTCTCCATCCTGACTGCAGGACTTTCTCCAGTGTCTCTGAATGGAGAGGGTGATTCCAGTCTCTTCCTGCCTACCCAATTATTTCCCCCAAGGCCAGCTCCACTGAGCACCTACCTATAAATATTCATTTTTGAATTATGGACCACCGAGTTCCAGCCTATTTTTGAGGCTCCTGCACACTCGTTCCTGTGTCTCTGTGTGACCAGCGAGCCACAACAATCACTTGAGCGCCTGGTCCTCATTTTGATTTATCGACTTTGTCTGTCTGTGACGAAGAAGCAGTGTCCCCGCACTCCTTAAACATGCAAATGCATGCAAATATATGCCTGCCCCAGTATTCACCTTGAGGTAAAGCATACATGTTGTAAATAGTACGCTGCATCGTTTAATGATCTTTGGAAATCTTCTGTGCTTTTTCCTCTTCAAAATCTTTCTGGCTTCATTGTTATGTTAATGTATGCTGGGACACCCTCCAATAGGAAATCCAGCTGTGCCTACCAAAACACGTCCTGAGGGGTGTGATGTCACTCTTGTGGGGAGACAGTTACTGTACTGCATGGGCAACATTGCAGCTGCTAGCATGTAGACTGACTATATGTTAACACCCCCCCCCCCCCACACACACACACACAGTGTCCTCTCTACATGCTGTTTTCAGCTCATTAAAACTGGGAAATTAGCAGTATTTATATTTTTATTGAAAATGAATGTCTAATGCAAATTCACTGAAACGAGAATCCAAACTTCATCTGAACATGAGATCATAAAACATTTGCAGCATTTATTAGGTTTAATAAACCCTTGAAGGGAGATTGTTCACTCTTTCAGAGAGCGCTTATGTCATCACTGACGCTTCTTGTCAGTGAGCCGATCATACATCACATGGGCCATAACTCATCACCATGGTAACCAGCAAAATGGCAGAGAGGTGTTTCCTGGAGCTACATGTCATGACCTCTGATCCCAGCTGTCATGACACAGAAAGACAAGCTGGTTGGTAGGATGAGATGAGCTGGATGCTGCTGGTGAGCGATGTCACGTCCTCCTGCGTCCACAGCACGCAGCAGGGACCGGCACCATCATCAACCTCATCCGTATGACAGCGAACGTCTTCCATGGTGCTCCTCCTACATAATAAACCAGTATCAATCAAACTGGTTTTAAGGGTGACGAATCGATGAGCCGAGGCGTGATTCTAGTCCATCAGTCCAGCACTTCATCTCAGAGCTCTCCCGTGGCCTGCAGACGCCAATCTTGGCAGCCACGTGCACAGCAACATAATCAAGTACCCCACCGGACCAAACCATCAGTGAGCAAAGCACCGGCCCAGATCGGTTATTGTAAACAACAAACATGACACCAGTGCGAGTGCAGCTTGTCATCTTCAGGGCTGAGTAAATACTGAGGCTGAGGTAGCTGGCGGCGACGTGATGACGCCATCGAAAGATAAGGTTATTGTCTTCGTCATTTCACAGCCCAGCAACTGAAGAGTCCAGGACAGACAAAGTCAACTTTCACTGTCTTTTCTGTCCAAGTTAGTCAAGCAGAGAGTAACCAGTTCATACGTGTTCAAGCTTTCTGCAGTTTTACACTCAAGTGTGTGCGACATCCGCCAGCTGACCAGTCACATGACTGACTCGACTTTGTCACCATCACGTTCGGCCACAGCAACAGAAGACACACTTTCAGCCAGAAATTAACACTGACATCACCAGGCAACAAGCCAAGTTAATTAAGTTGACAGGACTTGTGAAGACTTTATAAAGTACAAACGTAAAGAAACACATCCAAAGCCAACTGGCTCATTTGTTCTCCTTCCCCTGGTGCAGCCCTCCAGTATGGGACTCTACTTGCTGTGCATGTTTTGTTATAATTAGATTTCTGAAGTCAGCTTCCAAAACCCACTAAAACATTGGACAGTGGGGACAACTGGCTTGCTGCTTAACTGCAAACCAATCCCCATCATTGTGGACAAATGTTCTCACATTCAGCCAAAAGTCTCCCATCATTTCTAGCAGCCCGCAGCATTCAGAATACGGAGAGGAAGCTCTGCTGGGCCCAGTTGGCTGCGACGGGACCATGCACATGTGCAGCTAACGCTTCAGCAGCAGGGTTAAATAAAGTTGCTAATGAGAGCAGCTGTTTGCGTTCGGAGCAGAACCAATCTCTAAACCCAGCGTGCCCCAGCGGGACTCGCCCCCCTTGATACACAACATTTTCTGGACGATGAAGAAATTTGAGCAATGAGCAACCCTGACATGCTGGAGAAAGACTGATTCTGTATCAGGAGATGAACACGCAGGCGTATCTGTACATAACCTGCACATCCAAGAATTCCCTTCATGACCCAGAGCAGGGTGGAAGCTGACAGGCTCATTAACAGAGCGAATACATAGCCTACGGCCATATGAGCAGACTGGGAGGACTGGGAATATCATGCCAATCCAACAGCCACTTAAAACACACTAATTGGACCCACAAAGTTCACATTAATGATTCTACAGCAACATTTAAGCACCAGTGTTGACCAAGTCGATTGGCCTGCGTGTCTGTAGATGTAACAGATGTTAGCAGCAGAAACAGTGAGCTCTGGGTGTCTGTTATTTGTGTGTGATTGTGTGGTTTCTGTATGAGTCACTATATGAGCTCTTAAACTAATTAAATTCCTCTGTGCATCTGTAATGGAAGCTAAGAGATATAATTGTCATCATTTCCATGCCATCCTTTTAATTACTTTCTGGTTCCATTTCAATCCATTTGAATTGACAGCCTGATCAACTTTTAATTGCCAGTTTTTGCAAACAGCTTATCAGCCTGCTCCAAGCCTGCATGCAGAGCAGTAAATGACCTGGCCAAACACCCCCCCCCCACACACACACGCGCACACCCTCTCTAAATCCCAAAGGCCAATCCTATGGACACGGACACAAGCCAAGCACACACGCGCACACACACCAGATGCACAGTAGAGTTTGACAGAGTGAGATGTGGATGCAGCAAACAGGAGGACCATTTATGTCTTTGTAAAACGGTGGCAGCGCCGGGGGGGCGAAGACAGGAGACAGGAACTGGATGACATTAGCAAAGGATGAGGTTCTCCATCACCTCATCCAAAGGCACCAGCTGCCCAGCCTCTCTCACTCCCATTGAAAAGACCCCATCACACTGTACTTCTAAATAAATAAAACTACAAATTCTATCTTTTTCCCAAAATACTCTTCTTCTTGAAGATATCGTCTTACATGGACGTCAGAGGTTAAAACTCAAATCAGGAGGAAAGCATTAACAAGACTGGAACGCTACCAGACAGTGGCTAAAGGTCCAGAGACACAGTCAAGTATCAAACTAGCCAATGCCTCCGCAGCAGGAGTGAAACTGTGACAGGTTTGAGTCAGAACTCGCTATCACACTGTCAACAGTGATACATTTCATTCATTGCAAAACAGATTTATTGGAAGCTCAAGCATTCTTCCTGTTATTAATCATAACGCAGGAGCATGTATGACGAATGGGAGCAGACACAGAAAGTCAGCGTTTCCCACAAAGCAGCACATTTGTTGAACGTCATCAAAGGTGCTGCAGCAGGTTCATATTTCTTCATCAGAATGCATCTTCATCGTAACTGATACGATAACTCCATGTAGAGTTCTTCCCCATTTAGTCACAAGAAATAAAATGAAACAGAAGGGTTTAGATCCTGCAAGGATTCTGAAAAATGATGTGTCCTTTAAAAGGAGATGTAAATCAAATCCAAATGAGTCTCAAATATGTGGCAACGACCAGACAAACATCGAACATGAGACTGAATATTTCTGTTTCAGTCCAAGCAGAAGCCTGGTTCAAATCTGGTGGATAATCAAAGTTCCACGCTGACATTTTCTGCCACTCAGTCTGATTGGATTGTAAAAAGTATTGAGCTTCTGAATCCTTCAAAGAACCCACAAAAACTTGAGGCTTCTACTTTGCAAGTCTAAGCAAACACACACAGAGCCATGTGTGTGCTGTGGGGGAGCCACATCAAAACTGGATTAGGGAATGCAATCAAGGTGGATTAATTATGGATGGAGGGCTGTTAAGTTGTGCCTCATCTTTTCAGGCCTGTGCATAAACACTCACTGCTTCCTGCACGGGAACGGAGACGGCAAGCTGTCAACAGCCAGAAGAATCAAAGGGTGCTGAGGGAGGGTGGCCATGCAAGCAAACATACTGCAATCAAGACAGCACCAGGCCTGTCCACCTGTTACCGCGCTCACATATGCAAACACCGCCATGGATGGCAAAGCTGGCCGAGGAACCGTAGAATAATTCTGAACAATTCTGGCCTCAAGCACTTGATAAGTTCTCAATTTCACCTTTGATGAGGGGCAGACTGATAAACATCAGCCTGCCACAGACGCATCGCACCGACCTGCAGGTTCTCCACTGTGCACCACGAGAAAAAATGTTTTACAGCACAGAAAAAGCGATACCAATGCTGATGGTTATTTAAAAATGGAGTAACATAGTGCGTCCAGCAGGGAGCGCTCCAGGGCATCTGCCTTCTTGATTTTACCATTTTATTTTGGTCTTTATTTAAATGGTTTTATGGGACAATGTTAAGTAAATTATTTACTTAAGCAATTAAACTTTTACCTGCAGATGAACGAGTGTCCGGTACAGATATTGCAGTTGTGACGAGGCCGAGTCACTAACGAGTAACAAGGTGTCAGAAAGAATCGGAAAAAAAAACATGAACATAGGAAGGGTCTATTTTCACTCCA
The DNA here is from genome assembly GCF_037954235.1 of Aulostomus chinensis. Classification (NCBI taxonomy): domain Eukaryota; kingdom Metazoa; phylum Chordata; class Actinopteri; order Syngnathiformes; family Aulostomidae; genus Aulostomus; species Aulostomus chinensis. The sequence goes on from NC_141330.1 coordinate 28,269,954, forward strand.
GCACAAAAAGTCACCACATTTATCGCACATATTGGTAAAAGGTGACTTATTCTGCCCTGAAATTGGTAATCGCACTCAAAAAATCCAGTACCGGCCGGGTCCAACTTTTCAAGCACGCCATCACACGACTATGATGCTCGTCAGGCCTGCAAAACAGAGATGTCTGAATTAACATCCCTGAGAGTTTCTTTTGGAGAACGTTTAAACTTTCATGCTAAAAGGCAGAAATCAAGTCAGATTTGATATAACAGTATTTATTCAAGCCAGGAAATTGCCCACATGGACTTAACTTGTACCTTGTCAAAGAGTGAAGACACTGAATACTTAAAACCACTCGTGGGGCGATTTTGATGACTCAACTGTATCGGGGTGTCAGCTAAGAGCGTTAGAAGGGGGAGGCAGCAATGACACCTGTGCTCCACTGCGTGCTGATCTGTTCGAGCCACAGCAGCCACAGGTTTTGTTCATGCGTGAATAAATTGAATTGAATGGATAAATTCACTAAACAACTACAAATGCAGCCATCCTGTTTCATAACGTGTCGTGATTGAAACAAACAGTTCGTGAAAGGTTGCCACTGGAATTCATTCCCATCTTCTGGGCGTCGGCAATAGCATGAACAGATACAGTCCTGTCAAACATGGAGCTGCTTTCTTGGCTGAGGGATAAACTCCAGATAGAATAGAAAGTTTTAGACTTAGGCGCTCCCACTGAGGTTTGAGCTGCATGCGTATATGCAGCCACTGCTCTTTGTGTGTCCATATAGTGTTTCCATAATGAAACATGTAAATTCCTAGAACCTGCCACTACCAGTCTTGCTGAAGCTGACAATGACACCTCCTCGAGGCAGAGAAGCCTTAACCTCGACTTGGACTCCATTCAACGGAATGATTCAACACCTCTAACAAGAGCGTTCCAGAATGATTCCAACATCTCTAACAAGAGCGTTCCGGAATGATTCCAACACCTCTAACAAGAGTGTTCCAGAATGATTCAACACCTCTAACAAGAGCGTTCCGGAATGATTCCAACACCTCTAACAAGAGTGTTCCAGAATGATTCAACACCTCTAACAAGAGCGTTCCGGAATGATTCCAACACCTCTAACAAGAGCGTTCCAGAATGATTCCAACATCTCTAACAAGAGCGTTCCGGAATGATTCAAACACCACTGACAAGAGAGTTCCAGAATTATTCAACACCTCTGACAAGAGTGTTCCAGAATGACTCAAACACCACTGACAAGAGTGTTCCAGAATCATTCAACACCTCTGACAAGAGCGTTCCGGAATGATTCAACACCTCTAACAAGAGCGTTCCAGAATGATTCCAACATCTCTAACAAGAGCGTTCCGGAATGATTCAAACACCACTGACAAGAGAGTTCCAGAATTATTCAACACCTCTGACAAGAGTGTTCCAGAATCATTCAACACCTCTGACAAGAGAGTTCCAGAATGATTCAACACCTCTGACAAGAGTGTTCCAGAATGATTCAACACCTCTGACAAGAGAGTTCCAGAATGATTCAAACACCTCTGACAAGAGAGTTCCGGAATGATTCAAACACCACTGACAAGAGAGTTCCAGAATTATTCAACACCTCTGACAAGAGTGTTCCAGAATCATTCAACACCTCTTACAAGAGCGTTCCGGAATGATTCAAACACCACTGACAAGAGTGTTCCAGAATGATTCAACACCTCTGACAAGAGAGTTCCAGAATGATTCAAACACCTCTGACAAGAGAGTTCCAGAATGATTCAACACCTCTGACAAGAGTGTTCCAGAATGATTCAACACCTCTGACAAGAGTGTTCCAGAATGATTCAACACCTCTGACAAGAGTGTTCCAGAATGATTCAACACCTCTGACAAGAGTGTTCCAGAATGATTCAAACACCTCTGACAAGAGAGTTCCAGAATGATTCAACACCTCTGACAAGAGTGTTCCAGAATGATTCAACACCTCTGACAAGAGTGTTCCAGAATGATTCAACACCTCTGACAAGAGAGTTCCAGAATGATTCAACACCTCTGACAAGAGTGTTCCAGAATGATTCAACACCTCTGACAAGAGTGTTCCAGAATGATTCAACACCTCTGACAAGAGAGTTCCAGAATGATTCAACACCTCTGACAAGAGTGTTCCAGAATGATTCAACACCTCTGACAAGAGTGTTCCAGAATGATTCAACACCTCTGACAAGAGCGTTCCAGAATGATTCAACACCTCTGACAAGAGCGTTCCAGAATGATTCAACACCTCTGACAAGAGTGTTCCAGAATGATTCAACACCTCTGACAAGAGCGTTCCAGAATGATTCAACACCTCTGACAAGAGTGTTCCAGAATGATTCAAACACCTCTGACAAGAGAGTTCCAGAATGATTCAACACCTCTGACAAGAGTGTTCCAGAATGATTCAAACACCTCTGACAAGAGAGTTCCAGAATGATTCAACACCTCTGACAAGAGTGTTCCAGAATGATTCAAACACCTCTGACAAGAGAGTTCCAGAATGATTCAACACCTCTAACAAGAGTGTTCCAGAATGATTCAACACCTCTGACAAGAGAGTTCCAGAATGATTCAAACACCTCTGACAAGAGAGTTCCAGAATGATTCAACACCTCTGACAAGAGCGTTCCAGAATGATTCAACACCTCTGACAAGAGCGTTCCAGAATGATTCAACACCTCTGACAAGAGTGTTCCAGAATGATTCAAACACCTCTGACAAGAGAGTTCCAGAATGATTCAACACCTCTGACAAGAGCGTTCCAGAATGATTCAACACCTCTGACAAGAGCGTTCCAGAATGATTCAACACCTCTGACAAGAGTGTTCCAGAATGATTCAACACCTCTGACAAGAGTGTTCCAGAATGATTCAAACACCTCTGACAAGAGAGTTCCAGAATGATTCAACACCTCTGACAAGAGTGTTCCAGAATGATTCAACACCTCTGACAAGAGTGTTCCAGAATGATTCAACACCTCTGACAAGAGCGTTCCAGAATGATTCAAACACCTCTGACAAGAGAGTTCCAGAATGATTCAACACCTCTGACAAGAGAGTTCCAGAATGATTCAAACACCTCTGACAAGAGAGTTCCAGAATGATTCAACACCTCTGACAAGAGCGTTCCAGAATGATTCAACACCTCTGACAAGAGCGTTCCAGAATGATTCAACACCTCTGACAAGAGTGTTCCAGAATGATTCAACACCTCTGACAAGAGTGTTCCAGAATGATTCAAACACCTCTGACAAGAGAGTTCCAGAATGATTCAAACACCTCTGACAAGAGCGTTGTTACATTAGCTAAATGGTGAACTTCTCAAGTATAATTACCTTGGGAGAGCAGCGGGCAGAACTCTTAGGTTTTATGGTTGAGTGTGAATAGTCAAACATGATTCAGTGTGAGGAGCCTGATTCGACTCTCACAGGTGAAGCTCCCCAGTGGCTTGTGTTGACCAATCATATTCAAGGATATTAAGTCGGGACACCCTTGAATTTTGTGCTGTGGAATTAGTACTAATATGATAACAACACTATGTGACAAACCTTTGTCTGGCTGAGGGGCAAAAAAATGTTTTTGTGGACTAAAAGTGTCGGGCTGCAGAAAGACATACAGTACAAATTGGAAGGGAGGAGTCATTCATTACTCACCCCCCCCCCCCCCCCCCCCCCCCATGATGGTTCCTACATCGCAGCTAAAGAGGGAGCCCCTTCCTCCCCCAGCAGCCGTTTCCCTCCCTGCCTGTTTGAGTGGCTGCAGTGATTCCTATCACTCAGACGTTCGTGGTCACTGCACTTGCATGTGCCTCCAATTACACTGTCCATTCTGCTGCTGGCACTTTGAGGTACACCAGCATTGTGGCACTAGAAGTGTGTGTTCCTGGGTGTACTTGCTCCATCAGCACCACTACACTCTGGTTCTGTCTCTCACTGAAAAGACACTCAGTAACATGTTTATATGGATAAATTAGGAAGGCTTTTACCAGCACCAAGTAAGGGACACCCTGAGCCTGACTCATTAGTTAAAAAGCCTCCTAATAAATTCCCCACTTTTAATGTTTCATAGAGCCATTAAAAGTGTAACAAGGCTCACACAGTTTCCCATTACGGCGTTCAGTAAATGACAATCGTGCAAACAGGAAGACGAGGGGAGCATTAGAGTTTTCAGCCTGCCTTTCACAGCCCTCCTAATAGCATGTAAAGACTTATTAGGCATTGTGTTGGTGCTCTGGAGGAGTGAGGCACTTCGTTCCACAGTTGCTCAGGCTTAAGGTAATGAACGGAGCCACAGTTTGGCTGAGGCTAATTCACATCGCTCAGAAAAAAAGTTCCATATCAATCTATATCAGTGACACAGGGACTTTTAAACATGAAGGCAAACTACTACAGAGCCTGGAAGAAATGCCGGTAAAAAAAGATGAGCCTTTTCTAAAGTGAGCGAGGACAGATGGAGACTTTTCTTCTGATGCTATTTAGCCAGTTTAGGCTTTGAAGTCAGGAGAGAAATTCTGTAAGAGCTGACTGTCTGGCAGAACTCACTAAATAACTGCAGAGAATCATGAGTATCTCCCAGTGACACCAATTAACTGTTTTCTGAAATAAGACACTTGGTGACAGGTGAAACATCTAGATGCCTCTCAAGGAGTCCCACTTCATGGAGTATCAGTGGGCTGGTCCTTGTTTTATTGGAGACATCCGCTGTTCCGTGTCATGTCAGAGGTTTTTCTCATGGATTATTCAATTATGTTCCTGCCCCTTATTAACGTACCTGCCAGAGGAGCAGGTTGGTTGCTCAAATTCACCCTCTGCTGGCCAGAGTCAGCTGCATTCTGCTGGTGGCGGCCGATGACTCATCGTGAAAGCCAACCCACAAACCTCCTTCAGCCAGTAAATCATAAATCAACAACATCTCTAGCATGAAGTCAGAGGTTTTTTTCATATGAGGTGCACGTTACAGAGGGGCAGACATTCATGGAGGGAACAAGGTGACGTTCTTGTCTTAAGGCCATCACAACCCAGGCTGATCGGCTGACACAGGACAGCGCAACATGCCGAAGTCCAGCCTCTACTTCCTGAAGACACTTTCACACGGTGATCCAGTGACTGTACAGCACTGTTGTCTCTGCAGATTAATCCCCGTGCCTAATGGAAGGATTAATTGTCAGACTGCTCTGATGAGGATTGACACTGGCAGGCCATGAAGAGACGTCAGCGTTCAGACAGAGCAAACACATACCTGAGCCATTAGTATCAACTGTGAAAACAACAAGAGCAACAGTACAGACGTGATTAATCCTCCTCATTTATCAATTTGTCATGGCACAGGCACATGCAAACCCTTCAAATCACAGTCAATTACACACACATACACACACACTTGTTTATTATGATATCCATTAGCATGAGTGACAGGAAGGTTAAGAGAGGTGAGCAGTTACACTCGTCTTTTGAAGTGTGACAAAATGCTTCAGAGATTTATGTTATCATACTTCAAGGCCTCTACCAACTTACGGCCCAATCAGAGAGGAGCCAGTGGCCTTCTACCAGCTGCATCTTCACTGGCGATGCAGGAACGCCAGAGCACAACAACCATTCTGGTGGACAGGATGGCAGCAGTACCTTTCACAGAGAATTGTGGCGGGGGACCCTCCCCCTATGCTGCACTCCAGCATGCTGCCCTCTAATATGGGCCAGTGGTGCCTGGCTACAGCCCGCCGGAGGCCACACAGAACGCATGCAGCGGTATGAGTGTGGTTTGTCAGTCAAGGTGCCAGTCAGCCTGATGGGTCACTGTGTCCTCTGTCAGCCGACTGAGAGCTACAGCGCTTCCATTAAGAAGCAACATCACTTATCGGCCATTATAGCCACAGCTACCCGTTCCCCCAAATGGAGGATAACCTTCAGTATATCCACCAGGGGCTACAATCCAGACGCACGGGTCAGTCCTGCTCTGACACAGATCTACCAGGACATGCAGACAGGTTATGTTGCATAATAATGCAGGAAAACAGAATCCAGTGTTGTAGCCAGGAGTCCAATAGCAACACGTTTGAAATCAAACATGAATCCTGTTGAGTCTCTTGAATTAAACTGGGTTCAGCAAGTCCAAGTCCAGAGGAGCCTGGTCAACAGTTAAGCACCATGCACAGCACACAATGCAACACAACCCTATCACATAGCGAGCAGGGTGAGTTGAGAGGGAGCTTCTGTTATTTAGTCAGTTTTCCTGCATCTAGAACACAACACAAGGTAAACCACCACATCTGGATATCTGCAAAAAAAACAACAGATCAGACAAAGTCGGCTCACCTCGTTACTTCAGGATCTTTCATTGGTGGGATGTTGAATGGAATTTCAGAGATTTATGTCCTGTTTTTTCTCTGATCCATCTTACAAAAAATCTTAGGAGACAGACTTTTTGTCTGTGGCTCAATCACAGGCCAGAAACTACATCTATACTCTGTGAGCACCTAGTGAGCAAAAATGTGATATAAATCACACGTGAATGTGAAGACCCACTCATGTCAGACACAGCATTTCAAATTTGGGTCAAGAATTCTTGTATGTGGGGGAAATTTAGTGTCCATGATACTAAAGTTTAAGCTTCTGAAAACCCCTCAAGACATTAGAAAAACACACACACGCACACACACACGCACACACACTAACTACAGGACAGTGCGTGTCCTACCTCGTCTAGTTCAGAGATGTAGACGGGCTTCTCTTCAAAGCCAATAGGCATGGGTTCGTTGGGTGGGATCTCCACCTCCTCGTACATCTTACTGTTCTCTCGACGGATTCCTTCAGGCAGCAGCATCTGATCCACGTCACATACAGAACACAGCAGATTGTCACCAAAGACCCCAAGGAACCATGTTGTAAAACCCAGTCAGAAACTTGATTTTAGCTTAATCACCAAATCACGTTCTCTGTTTTTGGGGGAAGAAAATAACTGCAAATTGACAGTTGGAATATTTTTTTCGTGGTAGCTTAAGTATTGGAGTACGGAACAGCAAGTTTAAAGCACGAATGCAGTACAAAAATATGTAAAACCCTAAATTTAAAACCCCCGAATCCAACAAACATAGAGGTTTGTAAATCTTTGGGAAACTTGGATCGACGTCATCAGGGCACAGCTGGAAGTGTTAAGCAGCGCACTGTTGCGGTAGTTTCTAGCAGGCCAACATCCATTACTACTGCAGTGTGGTTCCACGCGCTGCTCTGGTTCTCAGCGCAGTTCAAGCAGAGTAGGAGAGGCTACTTGAGGCAGCCAGCTTTCTACAAGATGGCAGTGCAGATAAAGATGTCACATTACCAGGAACCGGCTGGACTTCTCATAATTTAACTGATTGATCTACAGTTTGCAACAATATTAAAAGAATCATTTATCATTTTTCATAAGAGTTGTAATGAAATTACGAGTGCAGTCCTTTAATGCTCCATTCTAACATACACAGACGGAGTAATAAATGAAACAATTAACGCTCTGATGTTGGGATGCAGAGGATGAGTTGTGGGCTCAGAGGAGAGAAGCTGCTCTGTAGTCTGGTGGTGAAGCCCAGCGTTCATCTGCTGGCTTGCCAGACAGCAGACAGGTAAACAAGCTATGGCTGGGGGGGTGGGGGTGAGACGCTGGCTTCAAATATCTGTGCTGGCACCTCACCACACTGATGCTCGCTAGATGTAGCCGTGATGTTTTAATCACCTGCAGCACAGCCTACCTGTCCTTGGCTAAATACATCCCCATCAAACTTGTGGTGTTTCATTTCGAATGCTTTCTATCACTCCTCTGTATCAAAGGTGCCTCGGTTCTGTTGGATCACAACTCTAATTTTCTGGTTTCCATCTAATAGCAAATGTTGAAATGAAGGGTAGTGCGACTAAATATTCCAAAACCAGATAAGAGCAAAAGCTGATGCGTAATATGTTGCTGAGGTGTAACGTGTGAGCACTCTACACACTCTACACACTCTACACACTGCAGTTTAGTGCTTCCCAAACCAAAGTTGACAACTGTGAGGGAGGTGTGATGAAATCTTTGTTTATCCAAAACAGCGGTTCTTCTTCTCAGTGTGAGACAGGACTACCAACGGTGAATTCAAAGCTTTGGAAACCAGACGGCATGCAGGGAAACGCTGACAGGATAATTTAGGATCACATTTGCAACAATCCACATTTACAAAGCAGCTAATCTGAAAGAACCTACACATGCAACATTGAGGAGCCGCAGCAGAGCTGTGGCCAAAACTTTTCCTGTTTTATTTTGCACTTTTACAACATGCGGGCAAAATATATAAATAATATAAAAAATCTCACCAGGTGTTGACCGAAGTGACTAAAAACTGATGGCAACTGACCAACTCTGAGACGTTCAGCCCCACAGGCACAATCACGTCACTGCATCTGTGATTGTGTGCATTTTTCTTGATGACCAGGCACGTAAACGTACGTTACCATTTGTTTGTTACATCACAATATCGGAAACGATAACCACAACTTAACTTATTGACCAAATTGTGCAGCACCACCCTTCATCACTACGTCCTCAGTGCTCACCCTGGCTCCTCCAACAAAGGCGGGTGTCTTTGTGGCCTCTGCGTAACTGTCGTAGACGTTGGGATACCGGATCCGTTCGTACACTCTTTCTCTGCTGAGAACAGGCTCGTGGCGAGCTGTCAGCAGGGCCTGCTCCCTGCACGGAAAACACAACACGTTTAGCCTGAACCCTACCAACGACACAGTAAGGAGGGGTTCATCATGTTCTCGAAGTGGAAAAGCTGGTGCTTCGTGATGAGGAGGGAGAAAACCTGCGATGACATCATCCTGGGTGGAAGTACCAAGGAGCAGGAGGGGACATTAGCACAATGCTACATCTGCATCGCCTTGTTCTTTACATAAACCCTCACCTCTATCCACATTTTCAAAATAAATGGTTCAGCTGATGGATGATTCAAATGAAGAAGCATAGACGTGTGGCATAATGTTCCCTCCTCAAGTGGCTTACCTCTTTACTAATCTGTTTCTTCACACTGTGCTGGATTTAGCCATGCTAAGTTTTTAATTAAACAGATCACTGACTTTTTTATCATCCTCTGAAAGTAAACTTTCACAAAAACCCTTTACAAGAATATATGTGACAAGCTGCAGCTTCACTGAGCTTCTTCATTTTGTACACCTCCAGCCAAGTTATCATCAAAAATGCTGAAGCTCGTCAGTTTTCACAGCGCAGGTGGAGTCAACAGACAGAGAACAAAGACAAACGAGGGAAAGAGGACAGGGGAGGACAGGGGAGGACAGGGGAGCCGATGTACCGCTGGGCTCTCATCTCTCTGGGGTCAAAGTTCAACAGGGCATCTGAGGATTCCATGTCATCAGTTCCTTTCCCTCTTTTCCTGTCTTTCTTTTCCTCTCGGCGGAATATCTTCATCAGCTGTTTTTCCTGTTCGGACTGGATGGTCACCTGGCACCCATAGGTGGGCTTGGATGTTTCACCACTGACTTTTCGGCTGGCATCTGAAGGAAGTACAAGCACACAGACAGAAAGGTTTCATCTAAGGGGCTATGACAGGGGACATGATGCTGTCAGGCTTCAAACACTGCTGGAGCCTCACGGGGAAAAAAGTGTGGCAGTAACTGGAGTGAGCGGAGACCGATTATTAAAAAATGAAACAAGTAACAGCAACTTGGCAGGCGGAGGCTTCAGGGTACTTGGGCTACTTCCGATGAGCAGTATTATATGGTTCTACTACGTCTGGGATATTTGCCTTTGATAATTGGCCTCCATTCACTTCAGCTGTTGGACAGTTACACTCCACACTCCAGCAGCGTTTAGTGACTAAAATGACCTCCCCTGACCTTCACCATCAGCATGAGGGTGAGGAGATAAGAGCCGAATTTGCCTTTCTGGGTGAATTTTTCCTTTCACCCTCTGAACCTCAAAACCCTCTTTTCTTTTACGAATCACAAACATTCCTGTAATTATAGCATGAAACTGCAACAACATCAGACCTTCACCTGCCAAAGACTCTGATATGAACCAGAACAATTTCTCAAGCTAACCAAATGTCGAATGACAATAATTCATCAAATGACACCTGCTTCCAACTACAGGTACAACCGTTCATCGGATCAGCGTCAAACTTGGCACGTGCATCACTGGTGCCTCAAGGAAGCGCGCTGTCGAGTTTGAAGTCTGGGCTCTGAGATGGCGGTCAAGGGTCTGATGCCACTCAGGATTTGATCTTGTCTGTCTGATCGCTTGTGATGGGAACAGAAGACAGAGTGACAGACATTCATCACAGACTGAGGTGAGAGCAAGCATGACTGAGATCAAAGTCAGAGATCAAAGTCTGACGCAGTCAGGGAGGTTTTGAGATGTCACATGGCCCCTTCAGCCAAAATATTTCTGCCTCTATGATTGCATGATTACCTGTATGTGTGTCTTCTACTAAAATTCAACAATCTTTCACCCCATCAATGTCAAAATGTCTGAAATAACCGTCAGTTCACATTTGACAACGACCTGAAACGATATGTGTCCTAATTTGAAGTGGTCGAAAAGTGGGATCCCCAACCATCGGGGCTTGGATCATTCAGAACAGAGCTGGGAAAATCCAGATGGACGCAGGAGGGCGGACGTACACAGAGAGAGCAGGGAGGAGTGAGAAGTTCACCGGACGGCTCTGATGTCAGCCGATGTAGCGAGGTAACCCCCCACAGAAGAAGAACCCGAGGCTCAGGTTGGAGAGGCTGCACGCCCCCTTAACTTCTGAGTCATCACATACTTGTGTGGGGCCGAACTGCCAGCTCTGACTGCCATCAGAACAAGGCTTCGCAGCAGCTCGTGTGTCCTGCTGTCATTATGGCCACCATTGCTCTAGTGCCTGCACTCTTCTCTTTCTCAGTGAGGGCGGAGCAGAAAACACATCTCTGGGTTTGTGTGTGCTGCAGTTGCAGAAGGGCACACAGTTCACTTGGTTCTGCATCCCTCGCTCACACATTAGCACGCCTCTCACAGCATAATATCATAGCAGCTGCTTTCAAGCCCTGATACAGGCAGTCGGAACCACTTTGCTACCGTCTTCATTCCTTGTTCATGGATATAGAACACAACACTAGATCAGCCGGTGTCATTAGCAATGCATTCATTGCAGCAATCTCGATAGGCCACTGATGTCTGTGGCAGGTGCCTGTGGCTTTGAAGGGGTTAATGTTCCCCAGTGCAGCCTGACTGTTTGAGGCACAACAGCTCAATAAAAGGCAGAATTGCTCTTGAAAACAGATGAGATCTGATGATTGTAGTGCGGCCCGGCTGATTGACTGAATGATTTCTTCTTTATCTCGTCTAGCGGCTCTACCTGCGGCACAGCCTCCCTCTCATTCAAGCAGCTTCCCTCTTTCTGTCACTCTTACCCTCCCTCCCATTGCCTCACCAACCCCTTTAACCCTGTCACCCTCTATGCACCAATTCTTCCGTCTAAACCACTTGCTATTCCTTAGTTTCCCTCTCGCTGTGGCCTGTTGTGCCTTGTTATGTGTCTCAAACAGTGATTGCCTCCAAATCTCCAGGATTCTCATTCCCACAAGCAATGACGGGTCCCAAACACTCCGAGAGCTTCACCGAGAAAGATTCCGTTTGTTTGCGAGAGGAATTCAGGAGGTCTTTCTGTGTAAAGCAGTGAAACCTTCATGAGAAACCACGACGAAGACAAAGCATAACCGCATCATCACCACGGCCACATGATCGATGACGTCATCCTTTTCTGTAGATCACTTCAGCAATCCGGAAGGAAAACCAAAATGAAGTATCAGCTTCTACTGATAACCATATTTCAGACATGTTTTACGGATACTGTGTTGATAATGTATGTGAATAACTGACGACACTCCGTCACAGTCGGTGGTGCACCGACGCCTGTCGCAGGTTGGCAAATCTCCAGCTCCCTCCACCGGGAGTGCGTGTGGAATTCATTTGCCAAAAAAAGAAAGAAACACACACACGTTGAAAAAGGGAATAATTTGTCTAAAAGCAGGATCATTTTGTTCCAATTATCTATCCAGAGCACGATGAGTATCCTGCAATATCCTGGCAGCACTAATTGAGGGACAACTCTCTGACACTGGCAGTCCCCGTCTGAGGTCGGGCACGATTCTCACCACACTTCCAACTGCGTGCACCCATCATTTATAAGCTGGCTCATGGTATTTTTAGGGAGATGGAGGGCAAAGGTCAGATTACTTTGTGTGGTAATGTTCATCTAACTTTGTTTTGACATAAAACACATTTCATGACTTTATGTTCATCCATGTATTTTCTGTTGGTTAACAAAACCGATCATCACACAGCTTTATGTCCGAGGGGAGAAGGCCTTCTTTGGGTAGTGAAGTCTCCGGCTTATAAACCCCCACAGGTGCCGGCGTGGTTTCCGTCCCTCAGCAATTGATTAAAGAACGCTGAACTCACATTTGGATGCTACAATTACTTAAGTACCAGTTAGCCTGCTAATGCTAAGCTGCTGTCAGGCTTGCAGCCCAAGAAGAATGATGCGATATTCCTCCGAGCATCCACAGACTTCTTCTTGTGTTTATTACCTGTCACACTCACAGCGGTGAGCTGAGTTTTTGCTTGAGCAGCAGAGAAAAGCCTCCTTCCTGAAGATGGCCTGAGGAAATTGTCTAGAATACTTGTCAGATAAACATCTTCCTGTTGCATTCAAGACAGAACTGTTTACTGGGGTACCTGGAGCCTGGACACCAGGTTTGTGTGTGGAGCTCTTCACATATTCCTTGACACGTACTGTACAACACTTGAGGGAGACAGGAATATGCTTAATGACCCGATCCAATGCATTTGCACTCACAAACCCAACACTCAATGGGAGGCCATTTCTACCAGGTTGGAGCTGTCAATGTCCCACTGGGCTCCGGTCCCTCCTCACGGACTCAGAGGAGAAGAAAATACAGTTCAAACTGAAGCCGAGCTCCGCTCACACCAGGACTGCAGCAACACTCAGGAGCTACTGAAGGTGAACAACTGCAACACACCGTTGTTGTGTAGAAATCACAAATGCGTTATTTACACATTCTGACATGGAGCTACACACAGCAACACACAACAGAGAGCGACAAACAACACACAAACAGCAACACACAGCAACACACAAACAGCAACACACAGCAACACACAAACAACAACACACAACAGAGAGCGACAAACAACACACAAACAGCAACACAAACACAGCAACACACAGAAACACACAGAAACAACACACAACAGAGAGCGACAAACAACACACAAACAGCAACACACAAACAGCAACACACAGCAACACACAAACAGCAACACACAGCAACACACAAACACAGTAACACACAGAAACAACACACAACAGAGAGTGACAAACACACAAACAGCAACACACAAACACATCAAAACACAAACAAAGCAACACACAGAAACACACAAACACAGCAACACACAGAAACATACAAACACAGCAACACACAAACACAGCAACACACAAACAAAGCAACACACAGAAACACACAAACACAGCAACACACAAACACAGCAACACACAGAAACACACAAACACAGCTACACACAGAAACACACAAACACAGCAACACACAGAAACAACACACAACAGAGAGCGACAAACACACAAACATCAACACACAAACAAAGCAACACACAGAAACACACAAACACAGCAACACACAGAAACACACAAACACAGCAACACACAGAAACAACACACAACAGAGAGCGACAAACAACACACAAACAGCAACACACAGCAACACACAAACACAGTAACACACAGAAACAACACACAACAGAGAGCGACAAACACACAAACAGCAACACACAAACACATCAACACACAAACAAAGCAACACACAGAAACACACAAACACAGCAACACACAGAAACATACAAACACAGCTACACACACAAACAAAGCAACACACAGAAACACACAAACACAGCAACACACAGCAACACAAACAACAACACACAACAGAGAGCGACAAACAACACACAAACAGCAACACACAGCAACACACAAACAGCAACACACAGCAACACAGAAACAACAACACACAACAGAGAGCGACAAACAACACACAAACAGCAACACAAACACAGCAACACACAGAAACACACAGAAACAACAACACACAACAGAGAGCGACAAACAACACACAAACAGCAACACAAACACAGCAACACACAGAAACACACAGAAACAACAACACACAACAGAGAGCGACAAACAACACACAAACAGCAACACACAAACACAGCAACACACAAACAGCAACACACAGCAACACACAAACAGCAACACACAGCAACACACAAACACAGTAACACACAGAAACAACACACAACAGAGAGCGACAAACACACAAACATCAACACACAAACAAAGCAACACACAGAAACACACAAACACAGCAACACACAGCAACACACAAACAGCAACACACAGCAACACACAAACACAGTAACACACAGAAACAACACACAACAGAGAGTGACAAACACACAAACAGCAACACACAAACACATCAAAACACAAACAAAGCAACACACAGAAACACACAAACACAGCAACACACAGAAACATACAAACACAGCAACACACAAACACAGCAACACACAAACAAAGCAACACACAGAAACACACAAACACAGCAACACACAAACACAGCAACACACAGAAACACACAAACACAGCTACACACAGAAACACACAAACACAGCAACACACAGAAACAACACACAACAGAGAGCGACAAACACACAAACATCAACACACAAACAAAGCAACACACAGAAACACACAAACACAGCAACACACAGAAACACACAAACACAGCAACACACAGAAACAACACACAACAGAGAGCGACAAACAACACACAAACAGCAACACACAGCAACACACAAACACAGTAACACACAGAAACAACACACAACAGAGAGCGACAAACACACAAACAGCAACACACAAACACATCAACACACAAACAAAGCAACACACAGAAACACACAAACACAGCAACACACAGAAACATACAAACACAGCTACACACACAAACAAAGCAACACACAGAAACACACAAACACAGCAACACACAGCAACACAAACAACAACACACAACAGAGAGCGACAAACAACACACAAACAGCAACACACAGCAACACACAAACAGCAACACACAGCAACACAGAAACAACAACACACAACAGAGAGCGACAAACAACACACAAACAGCAACACAAACACAGCAACACACAGAAACACACAGAAACAACAACACACAACAGAGAGCGACAAACAACACACAAACAGCAACACAAACACAGCAACACACAGAAACACACAGAAACAACAACACACAACAGAGAGCGACAAACAACACACAAACAGCAACACACAAACACAGCAACACACAAACAGCAACACACAGCAACACACAAACAGCAACACACAGCAACACACAAACACAGTAACACACAGAAACAACACACAACAGAGAGCGACAAACACACAAACATCAACACACAAACAAAGCAACACACAGAAACACACAAACACAGCAACACACAGAAACAGCACACAACAGAGAGCGACAAACAACACACAAACAGCAACACACAAACACAGCAACACACAGCAACACACAAACACAGTAACACACAGAAACAACACACAACAGAGAGCGACAAACACACAAACAGCAACACACAAACACATCAACACACAAACAAAGCAACACACAGAAACACACAAACACAGCAACACACAGAAACATACAAACACAGCTACACACACAAACAAAGCAACACACAGAAACACACAAACACAGCAACACACAAACACAGCAACACACAGAAACATACAAACACAGCAACACACAAACACAGCAACACACAAACAAAGCAACACACAGCAACACACAAACACAGCAACACACAGAAACATACAAACACAGCTACACACACAAACACAGCAACACACAAACAAAGCAACACACAGAAACACACAAACACAGCAACACACAAACAAAGCAACACACAGAAACACACAAACACAGCAACACACAAACAAAGCAACACACAGAAACACACAAACACAGCAACACACAAACACAGCAACACACAAACACAGCAACACACAAACAAAGCAACACACAGAAACACACAAACACAGCAACACACAAACAAAGCAACACACAGAAACACACAAACACAGCAACACACAGAAACATACAAACACAGCTACACACACAAATACAGCAACACACAACCGAGAGCAACAAACAACACACAGAAACAAACAGCAACACACAACAGAGAGCAACCCAGACGCACACTCACGTGTGCGTGGAGGCAAGCACCATGGCACCTGCTGGCTGGTAGCCATGCAGGTGCCAAACTGCAGGTCAAAGCTAATCAAGAGGAGACAGACATTACAACGACATCCCACTCGTGCAGACGCCATGCAAATAGAGGAAAATGGAATCAGCCTTTTTAACTCATCCTGACTTTAGTTGTCAAGGCAACGCTAATCTCAAAAGCTGTCTGGAGAGAAATGTTTACTGCTAATCAAAAGTTCTTCACAAGAATATATCCTGGCGAAGACCCGAGGAATCCAGTTGAACACATCGGCTGGAGTCCTGAACCCGCTGCATCCGCACCGCCAGTGGTCAGCAGAGCCATGCAGCGGCCAGCAGCCCAAGAAAAGTGAGCTGCAAAATAATGCTGGAGTGTGCAGTATGGAAGACTGTTTGAAGATCCAGCAGTCCAGCTGAGTGACTGAGTAGGACAAGAATCATGATCATCATTTCATTTGATTAGGAGGTCCCAACTGAGCTCCTTTGTTGCTTTTAAATGGACTTCCCACCCCCAGCTGGGCAAATCAAGTCCCCGTCTCAGAGCCGGCGAAGCTAAAGCCCTGGTTTACATCAGTGATTTAATCTACTAAATGACGATGATGACTTGCTCTCCATTCATGAGCCCATGTTCTGTTTCACACCCAGCATTAACATTTATATTTAGGAGCCATGAATTTTAAATTGCTCTCGAACACTAAAGGATGAGTCAGCATGCCTTTAAACAGTTGCAGGGATTATTCTGACAAAACAGGAGCTCTGCTCTAATCTTCAACCCCTCTTTGATGCCTATCTTGCATGTGGATCAGAAGATAGCTCAGGCAATAATAAATTATCCATCCCTATCTTCACACCAATGTCTTCAACTACTTGCAGCTCCACTCTTTAAGGACAAGAAAACACCGAGATGAGGCCGTCTCTTCAGGACAAAGAGACACAACTCTGGCTCATGATGGAGGAAGGCGTTTGAAGTGGGAACAAACAAACAAGCAGGCGTGGATAGCAGGTACATGACAGGGACGACGGCTGGAGAATCAATGAGCTCAGCTTGAAGCTACCAGGAGAGCCTGTCAACTACAGCAGACGCCCTGGACGTCTCCTCCATCTAAAGTTCAAAGCACCTGGCAGAGCCGCGTGCGTGTTGGTCTCCAGTACGTCGATCATGTCTCTAATTCATGAGAGGTGAAAATTAAGAGCCAGCCCACAAGGGAGGCCTTTGTATGATGAGCTTCCTCTCTTGTAGAATGAAGAATGTTTGTGACAAAAATAATGAAATATGGAGTTGAAGTGAGAGACTGAGCTCTGGCTGCTAGCCTGTCTCTGGCTGCTAGCCTGTCTCTGGACTGAGTCCTTCCAGGTAAACCCAATGTGCTCCTGAGTTACCAGCCTTACACACTCAACTACAATGCCTTTTATTGTATGCACTTTGAGCTACTTAAAAGCCTATTAATGGCCTTTTCTATGTTCCTCAGGCTGCTTCTCCAGTGATAAACAGGGTTAGCAGTCAGATACGGGCTGAAGGCCAAACGCTGCACACACTGACAGAATACTTCGTCTCATGAAGACCATTTTACACCACTGAACTAGAGGTTTTCCTTTGGCTGGTAATGTATTACACATAATTTGCAATCTCTTCCTCGTCTTTATCGTCCCTGATATCTCTGTAGTCTCACAAACTCATCAAGCATCAAAGACGACGGGGTGAGGGGTTCAGGCTGCAGTCACTAGTTTAATGATGGTTCTGAGAGGAGAGTTAGGAGCAACAGAAAAGCTCTCCAAAGCTCTGCTCGTCCACATCTGGCGGCTGCCATGGTGACAGCTCTGCTGCGTCTCACAGCCACTCAACCGACGCTGATGCTGTTGACAAAAATCCCCATAGAAGAATTTAAATACGAGGTGTTTCCATGTGAAGGACCAGTCAGAGAACATCAGAGGCAACCTAGCAGGTCTCTGCAGTCCTGCTCCTCCCTACCGGAGTCAGCTCTCGCTCTGCTGTGAGTCAGCCAACACTGCTACTGTTCCAGTGTTCACGGTGTCAAATTCTCTTGGGTGTGGAAAAATGCAAAGGAGCTCAAATGAAACCGCAGTTCTGTGACATAATGTGAACAGGTTGGACGACTTTATCAAACAACCCCCAAAGCTGTGCTGGCGCCGCTGTAATAAAAACAGACATCCAGGCAGCGCCCAGCCGGCAGCATCGCCAGGGTAAGAGAGCGCCGAGGAGCAGTGAAACAGACAAGCGGTACTCACGGCGGGCTGATGCCATGTAGTAGAAAATTGGTTTTGATTTGGTGAATCTGATTAAAAGGTGCACGTGTCAGGACTGAATCAAAATGTCAAAAAACAATTACGGCCGAGTTTTACTGAGTTGTTAACCTTAAATCACTGCCAGAGTGACCGTGACTTCTGAGTGATCACAACACGGAGGAAGAGCCGTTGCTCGACAGAGGAGGAGCCCCTCCACTGAACTCCGCTGGCCTTTCATTCTGGTGAAGACGGATCAGAGGAGGCCGAAGACGACAGCTCCCATGAACCCACTCCACCTCATCCCGCTGTGGCTTTTGTCCGTGTTTTGACTGAGACAGCAGGAGTGACAGACTACAAATTTTAACAGAAAAAATTCACCTCATTACTTCCAGAGGCTGCTGCTTTCTGACGAGGCGAAGCCACATTCGCCCACACGCACCGGCTCACACCATGGCTGGCCTTAGTGGATGCAGGTTCGATGTTGGCTTCTGTCAAAATCATGTTTGAGATATTTTAATTCCAAAATTGCCACGATTGGATGTTTGTAAGGACCGACTGACAGCCTGCAAAATACTGGAGGACATTTCAGCATTTTTATGACATGAGCTGCACACGTTGTGGATCTCCCCAGGATTACAAAGAGCCCCCTCATCATGAACCACTGGGCAGTTTGAGATCGGATCGCTCTCGTGTGCGTGGTTTTCAGTGCATCACACGACTCCCCGTACATGTCCATCACTCTGGTGACGGCAGTGTTTATTTACAGAGGCTGAGCAGAGGGAGCAGAAACCCCCAGGCTTGATTTCTGAAAGATGAGCACAGATCACAACGTCAAGCAATCTCAGAGGCCTGCAAGTGTACAGCACCTGATAGCTCTGCTTTCACCGGGGTCACATCTTCATACGGCTCGTCAGGAAAAAGGGAAGACAACAGGCCATCTTTATAACTCCTGCTTACATGGCACACGAACTTGGTTCTAAAGAAACCACTGATGGCACTGCAGGAGCAGCAGCCGACTGGACCAGGCTACTAGCACTAGAATCTAAACCACAGGATTTGTTTGACGGAACGTTCCGAGAAGTCGCCCATAGACACTCTTTGGAAAAGATGAAGTCTCTCACTAAACACTTGGCGGGTGCCTGGATGAAAACATCTCGGCTGCTGAAAATGTTTCCCACTGACAAACGTCTTCAATGGGATTCACCGCCCCTCGTTCAAAAACAACACACTCGCCACTTCTGCTCCAGCCGATGCCGGAGGAGCAGCATCCCGGCTCCCGCCTTCAAGAGCCGCCGCTGATGTTTTGAAGCAGCAGCCTTGCACTGAAGCCATGGCTGCGTCTCTACCAAGGGAAGAGGGTTAACCTGCTCTGACACAAAAACAAAAGGTGAAGCCTGACCATGGTTTCCTGCTGTGTCTCAGGACCTTGTGAACAGAGGTAACAGATGTCGTCCTGGAAAATGAAACAAGTAAAATTCTGGAATGTCCAACCCTGCACGATAAGACACAAACGGAGTGGGAACTCTGCTCAATCCTTCGACACCGACAGAATCAAGAAGAGATCAGCAGAAGTCGTGGGTAAACACAGGAGATCTTCAACCAGTCTGATTAAGCCTGACTTAAAAAGAGGAAAATTAAAAACATCAGTTTTGTCAGAAATACAAACTTAGAAAGTGGGAAAAATTCAAACAGATTCTGGGTATAGAAATTAGTAGCCCAAAGAACGGGCACTTGCGGAATAACCCTTGCATTAAAATTCAGAAAAATGAACTGCAATGGAAATCACGGAGGGACAAAGGAATAACCACGGCTGCAGACACTGTTCCTCACTCTCACATGAAACCGTATGAACATCAGGGAAGAGAATTTAAGTTGACTCATAATTAATTTTTTTCAGATATTTTTGAATTAAAGAGTTGGATAACATTGTGTGCAACTATCATAGGACCTCTCCATTCACACAAGGGTCACCTCTAAACTCAGGAGACGTCTACAAGGAAAAGGGAACACAAGACTCATGGAAGCACAGGCGGAAAATGATTCACTTCAAAAATAGAAGATGGATGGAACAGAGACCTTAAAATCAAGAACACTGGCAAAATCTGGAAAGGCTGTTTAAACTGAAGCACCGCGATCACCACTCATGAGAACTGCCACTCCCACAATAGAAGCTCATGACAAGGACTGACGAAACCCAGAACACACACACCTGATGCTTCTCTCCCGACGTTTAGAGCATGCGGCTCACAGGAAACAGCAATACACACTTCCTGGGAATGTGAGGAGGTTCACAAGGGCTGGTGAGAGATCCGTGTGTGTGTGTGTGTGTGTGTGTGTGTGTGTGTGTGTGTGTGTGTGTGTGTGAGAGTGTGCATGGGTACTAGTTTTATGTTTGAGATATGAAATTAGCAATTGTGTGCTGGTACATGTGTTGATTCTTGAAAATCAAATACGATAAAAACAAGGCTGAGGGACACCAATGAAAGCCACGGTGAGACGGGACACGTAAACTACCAGGTGCTGCCAGCAAACGCCCTCAGTGGCTGCTTAGAGGACACAGTGCACCACATCATCGCCTCTTAACTCCTTGAACCCATTTGCCAACAGCTGCTCAGTGATACATCCTGCAGTTGCTGAGCTGGATTTTTCAATTAATAAATCACACAAGTCAAACTCCTAGTTTCACTCTTTCCTAGCTCGGGTTTTCCTCTCCATCAGGTCCGTTCACCTGCTGCGTCTCTGAAAACAGCTGGCAGTGGGCGCAGCTGGACAGACTGACAGACAGCAATGCACCAAAACTGGATCTGGAGCTCCATGAGGGAGTTCTAGTGTCAGCTGATGAACCACCCCGGCTATTTATCCTGCCAGCGTCACCAAACATCGAGGTCTTTTCTCCTGAACACGCCCAACAATCAATAACGCCAAAAACAAGGGCACAGGACACAAAACATGAAAACAGCCACATCTCCCTCCCTAGTTTAACATGGTGCAATTTTCTGAAACCAATTTAGAATTTTTGCCTAAAATTTAATGTGGCATTTTGTCTTTGCCTTGATAAATTTCTGTCACTAAAAACAGGGAGTCTTCCTCAAAGTTTGATAGAATTAATTAAACTGTTTTATCAAATGAAGAGGATTTTCCTGGGATCATTTCACTTCCTGCTGAGTAACGCAAAATAAAAGGAGACAATGGCATCATGAAGATGTCCAAAATCTCAGGGTGACTGAAGGGGTTTGGTCTTCATGTCAAAGCAGAGGAACATCTGGATGTTTTACCATGGAGAGAAGCTGCGGTGGCGTCAAGAGGCTTGTCTGGTGGGATGGAGAGGAGGGAGTCCACGATGGCCGTCCTTCCCTGGAGGAGGGTGGAGATCATCTCCAGCCCTTCTGGGCCGAGCAGCTCGAACAGCTGCAGGCAGAGATGGGGAGGGAAGGGAATCAGTAGCTGCAGTCACAAGCGCTGGCGGGTACATAATATATAATATTTAATATATAATATATAATGGCTCAAGCAAGTGTGCACACACTTTAACACAAGTAGATGCGTCCTATGGTTCCCGACACCACCCAAACCTGCTGGTGGTGTCAAGGTTGAGCGCCTGGTAATTTTCCTCCGCCTGTTGCAGAATGTGCTCTGATGCTCGGCCTCCCAAACATCCCCACCTGGCACTCAGCAAGTGACAACATCACAACAGCAATCCTCCACACGGCAGCCGCAGCTGAAGCGCAGTGGAGGCGCGCCACACACACATCCATTATCATCACTGCGACAAAGACGTGGAAGCAATCAAGTTTGGGCTTCTTCTTCATTGGAAAACACTGGACCTGAAGGCAGAGGGTGAACCAGTCTCCTCTCCCTTCAGGGTTGTTTGTGGATGGAGGTACGGCTGCGCTCTCACGCTGTCCTCCCTTGGGAAGGCAATAGCGAACACAACAGGGAACTAAAACAACAGACACACTTTGATGTCAGGTCAGCCACCATCTTTGTTGGGGTTATCTTTGTTTCCCTCAGAAATCTCTTAGATCTCATCTCAACCTCTGCTGGTCTCTGCTGTATTGGAACTGAGTGAACTGAGTGTTGG
This sequence comes from Aulostomus chinensis, assembly GCF_037954235.1. Lineage (NCBI taxonomy): Eukaryota > Metazoa > Chordata > Actinopteri > Syngnathiformes > Aulostomidae > Aulostomus > Aulostomus chinensis. The sequence goes on from NC_141330.1 coordinate 28,292,714, forward strand.
ACGTGGGTGTGTGGAGGCGCGTGGAGTAGAGTTTTCACCTGCTCAAAGGCATGGTTTTTTATGAGCTCTCATGAATTCTGTCCTTGGAGCAGACTGATTAGGTGTGGGCTCCAGCGGGACTGAGCACGAGAGTTTCTCCTTCAAATGGGTTCTTGCAGGGCACCAGCCAGCAGGCAGGCTCATCTCTACTGTGTGAACTGTGTAATAAATCCAAGCAGAAGTTGCAGGGATCAAATGTCCAGCTCCTTATCTGGGAAACTGTCTGAGATAGGAAGGAAAATTACTAGGCTGCAATCAGCCAAAGAACTTCTTGGTCGACTGAAGCCCTCAAATTTGGACTAAAAATCGACTCATTTTATACATGAAAACTCTACTGTGTCAACTACCAGCACAAACCTGCTGAGGAACATTGAGACAATTGTTTGTGTCAGGTTGTAAGAACTGAGCGACGCCATCGTTGGTCCTGACAGAGCCAGACTGAACACAGGAGCTCAGCATCGCCGCTGAGACACAAATAGACTTTACCTTAAAACTTTACTCTCAAACACAAAAGGCAAGTCCACGGTAAGAATTTTTACAATTAAAACAAAACAATTATTAGACTAAAACATTGAACTGTCAATTCTGATGTGTTCATGTACTCAAAACTGACAGGGCAACCTGAGGTGGACACGTGAGCTCACCGTTTCTAGGTGACACGCCGTGTTTGTAGTGGAGCTGTGACATGAAAACTGCTGTTGGCAAACTTTGCATTCGACTTTTTTCCCATAATCTGTTTTCATGAAATGCTGCCACGCTGCAGACGTCTTTGACGTGGGGGACGAGGACTGACTTGGAATGAAACCCTCAACACTAAATAGACATTCACCAAACCACCAGACGTGGGCCTTCTAGTCCTCTTCAGTCTGTCTGTCTCTAGCGGGTCGGGCGAGTCCAAAATAGCAAAACAAGGGGGTGTTCAAAGATAGATTGTTATCTGTGAAACAGGGGTGCTTTGAAAACACCCCCATTAGCACTTGGTACTTTCCTCCTGATGAAATTCACGCGGCAAAAAATCGACCAATCAGAATTTTGGTCGAGCCAGAACGCACCGACTAATAAATCGACCAGTCGACTGGGAGATTACAGCCCTAAAATCTACAGTAAATAACTGACAAAAACGTTGTTCATAATATCTTGTAAAATTGTTATAATTTGCTTTAAAAAAATTACATCTTATCAAAATAAAACAGTGGATTGATGAGTGAGTTACAACATTGTGCTTCCGCAGAGTAAAACTCGATCGGTCTTGTCACCACGTTGATGGTCACACCATCGAAGTGATGACTGAGCGCCCAGTCACTTGAGATGCCAGTGACCACCTGCAAAGCCCCAGCTTCCAAGATCTTGTTCATATTTTGATGCATGAGCGACATTTATAGGAGCAGTAGCTGCTCAGGTAACATTTACCTATAAATGACTTTTTTTTACTGTTTATTTTAACATTTTGGTATGAATAAATCTATATGTGTGCAAAACCCCACATAGAATCAAATCAAAGACTTTAATAGCATCTGTTGTCAAGCACGGATGCTCCTGGTGGTCACGGCTTTCTCCTGCTGCGCCGCTGGGCGAGCCGGAGCCGGCTGACTCGGGAGTTTACCTCTCAGCCAACACCAGCGCCTCCGGGAGGGGGAAACACTAACATCAACACATACAGAGTTTCTGTGTGGGGAGGTGATTGGGGGGATTGAGTCAAACAAACACTACACCCAAGCTGTTAGCCAGCAGAGGACGGCGGTCGTGGCTGTAAACACGGCGCTTTCCTCACGCAGCTCCCATGCGGGGGATGAACTCTGAATTCGTCGAGTGGCCACGCAGGAAATTAATGAGATGAACACACAAAATATACATTCTTAAGACAGCATACTTGTTGTACTAAAATAGTGATATGTGCTTCCAACCAATGATTCAAAAGCATAAGTACTTCCAAATAGCAGTGTTCATTCTCACATAAAGAACTTCCAGCTGCAGGCACGCAGAAACTGAGGAGAGCTCATCAGCAGATATGAGAGCTTTCATGGCACTGAGAGCACAGCCTTGACTTCACTCTACTGTGGCTTTGGAGTCACCCAGAGGAGGACATGTGGAGGCTGGCTGTCCACACACACACTCTCACACACATACACACACACACACACATATACACACACACTCTCACTCACACTGACTCTCTCACACACACACACACCCCTACACACACAAACACACACCCCTACACACACACCCCTACACACACACACACACCTACACATACACACACACCTACACACACACACCTACACACCTACACTCACACACACACCTACACTCACACACACACACTCACACACACACACACACACACACCTTCACACACACTCACTCTCACACAGACAAACACATATACACACACTCACTCACACTCTCTCACTCACACACACACTGACTCTCACACACACACACACACCCCTACACACACACACACACACACACACACACACACACACCTACACCTACACACCTACACACACACACCTACACTCACACACACCTACACACTCACACACACACACCTACACTCACACACACCTACACACTCACACACACACACCTACACTCACACACACCTACACACTCACACACACACACCTACACACACTCATACACACAGACAAACACATATATATACAAACAAATACACACTCACTCACACTCACATATACACACACACTCACTCACACTCACTCACACTCACATATACACACACACTCACTCACACTCACACACTCTCACTCACACACACACTGACTCTCTCACACACACACACACCCCTACACACACACACACACCTACACTCACATACACACACCTACACTCACACACACACTCACACACACTCACATACACACACCTACACTCACACACACACACCTTCACTCACACACACACACACCAACACTCACACACACACACCTTCACTCACACACACACACCAACACTCACACACACACACACCTTCACTCACACACACCCCTACACACACACACACACCTACACTCACACACACACACCTACACTCACACACACACACACACACACACACCTACACTCACTCACACACACACACTCACACACACACACACACCTACACTCACACACACACACCTACACTCACACACCTACACTCACTCACACACACCTACACTCACACACACACACCTACACTCACACACACACACACTCACACACACACACACACTCACACACACACACACACCTACACTCACACACACACACCTACACTCACACACACACACACACACACACCTACACTCACTCACTCACACACACACACACACTCACACACACCTACACTCACACACACACACCTACACTCACACACCTACACTCACACACACACACCTACACTCACACACACACACACCTACACTCACTCACACACACACACACACACACACACACACACACACACACACACACAAACAACACAGCGGGGCATTTTACATCTGAAGATGTCAGTGGGAGTGTTGGCTTCCAAATGTCAACTACGTGAGAAACACTGGAACAGAAGTGCAGCCGTCTGAAGTTATAAAATCCTGCTCTGGTGGTGAAGCAGGTGGAGGAGAGCAGAACCACTGCTGTATGGGCAGAACAAAAGCTGTGCAGGATACTGAGTGAAAGTGGAGAATGAAGCACGGGGACAAATGACGGAGCACTCAAGAGTAAACGTTTCAGACGAGGAATAACCACTGGAGGTTTCAACAGGTGGAACCACAACGGACGCGGCTGACATCACCTGGTCAAGACCTGATTGATAGTTTCTGTTTGTTTGTGTCTCCGGACAGAAGGCGGATGAAAGCATGAGCTGCAGCATTCTGTTAGCTTGGAGGGACACCTCAGGCTACCTACACATGGGCGTCTTGCATTCACAATGACATTTTCCCTCCTGCATCACTTCTTTGCAACTCCAGAAGCCAGGAAGAGCCAGCCACGTACATTTAGCTTGAGGCTAATAGCGACCTGTAGCCACCAACTATGAACAGCAGTCAAACGGTCCGTCCATTTACAAGTCAAAGTCAGTTTCAAATACATCGTCAAGTACGGTACGATCGACAATCCACATACACAGTAAACATGAGGCCGACTAAAAGCTTAGCTTTTACACCTTGGGGTGTAATTGCCTATGAATGCAAAGAAAAGTTAGCAACTGACATCCGTTTCCAAGGGGATTTCAATGAGGAACTGATGTCAAATTCAACTGAACAACACAGTTTTGATCACATGATTTAAACTCAGACTGAAAACCTTCAACCAGTCAGCTCTGGCCAGATGTGGCTGTGGCCGCTGCACTGGCCTCTGGGAGGTGGAGAAAAGAGCTTTCAAAATAACTGAGGGAAAGTCTCCCCATCTGACATCTTGAGAGCGGAAGAGTTTGATGTTTCACTGTCGTTTGCTGTTGTGTTTTATGTGTAAGCCACTTCATCGTGCTGCCGTAGTTACAGCCAGCACATCAGAACTGAAACTACTGCCCTGCTCCAGCTGAGCTCTGTTGGGGCCTGGTGGACACGACTAATACAGTGGTAAGATTTTGTACCTCTCAACATGGTCCAACTAACCAGCTGACCAGTGCCCTGGCACTCCGGTCCACCTTTGTGCATGACACCAAAATGTGAACAGGCTATCAGAACGTCCCAGCCAGACGCGTGCTGGTGGACCTGCTGTCTCTCGACCTCTCCTCCCCTGTAAGCGTTGTATTTCTAAAGGGTCTTGTTACTTCTCGCGAAGGTCAAAGCCAAGCAGAAGCTGGAACTGTCTATAAAGAACTGGAGATAAAGGCCAGCGATGACTTGTCCTCACACCCAGACAAGAATGGATCCAGCATGGATGAGACCCGAAAGGCCTGCTGAAGGTCAGGCTTTTAGAATCGATAAAACCAACCATCAGGACAGGTCCAAGTCAGCGCCACACAAACACCACCTTCAGGTTCTAAATCGTCTCCAGGGGTCCACATTAATGAGCCATATACCATATACAGAATATAGTATCATATTGCTCGACTTCCTGTTGCATCTTTTCAGAATAATATCTTAAAAGCCAGCTCTGACAAAATATGACCACAATAAAGCATTCCTGCTTTTATCTGAAAAGCAAAACTACCAGAAGTTACTGGGTGGAAAACTATCCTCTTCCAGAACCCCCTGACCAAGGTGGTCCAGTGACAGAATAAAATCTGAGGGGGGAAAAATATTTATTTTTTTTTTTAAAAATCAACATTTGGCAACTACAGGATGAAGACAAAGCAAGTAAAAAGTGCAAAAGAATCAACACCAAAATTAAAGTCCAAATAGTGAAAGGAAGAGCTTCTTCCCTTTTCTGACGAACAAACGATGAGGAGAAGGCCATGCGAGTAAAAAGATACGACAGGTGCCAGGAAAAAGAAGGAGATTTATGGTGAAAAGAAAAAGGAGCTCATGAACCCACTGTCTCCATTTCTATCGTCACTCGGTCATGACTCCTGAATGGAAGGAGGAGGCAGAATGATGGAGACTCTTTTGGAGAACGGCAGCGCACAGCACCTCTCTGCCACCACCTGGGTTGCACCCACTTAAAGGACAACCCTGGTGTTTTCTGCCTTGGCCCTACACTCTTGACGTTGGGGTCCAGACGCTGACAGAGACCAAAATTATTTGAGTCGGTCCAGTATTGAGCTGGATACCTTAAAAGACTTCTAGTTGGCAAAAAGGGCAGTCGTCCAAGTCTGTCCACTAAAAGTGCGTTTTTGCAATCGAAATAATCAGATTGGTAATATTAGTGCTGCAAAGAAGAGTCGCAAACTGTAGTAGCTGATTTACTCAGTTAGTATTACTACGAATAACTTCACATGTACTGAAGAACAAGAAAGCTTACCTGAAAAGGTTTCACATGGCTTGCGAATACAAAAGTGATGTTAAACAGACGAGAGCTTGAAGAATAAGATGTTTGTTATGTCCCTCTCCTAATTCCAGGTAGGCTTCCTGTGAGCGCTGCTCGCTCTTACAGACACCCTGACGACATTCACACAGTTCGGCTGACAGCACAGCAGCGGCGCAGCTTGTCCTATGGCGTGCATCAGGTGATTCGCATCACACCAACAAGACAATTTCACACTGCAGGCTGTCAACAGGAAGATGAGATGAAACAACATGGATGAGCTGCCGGGAGCCTTGCTAGTTGTCTATGATGTCGTCGTTTAATTTGGGATGTTTTCTTAATCTCCACAACCGGTCTCACCTCATCAGTTATTTAGAGATGGTGGCAGCAAGCTAACAGAAGGAGCTGCAACAGAAGCAGAGAAGAAGAGCAGCCACGGGAGCCGCCATGTACAAAACTTTGTTTCTTAATTTGTCAGGCACTGCTGGAAAAAAAGACGATAAGTGAAGCTGAGGTCGGCTGTTTTAGCAAAAGCTGTTCTGATGTGCTGCCAATGGAGCAGTTGGGGTTCAGGCCTTGCTCAAGGCGCCTCGGTGGTGGTACGGTCCTCCAGTCACCCGCTTCTTTCTCTAAGCTTCATCATACCTTGATTAAAGCACAACAGCAACATCCTTGAGGAAGCAGTTTGCAGAGCAGGGGGAGGGGGGCAACACAGAGAAAACCAATATTACACACTGAGAGAGCCGGACACCCCCGTCGTGAATTTACCTTCAAAATAAAACCAGTAAAGCTTCCCTGCCATCGTTTAGTCAGAGCTGACTTCTGTTTGTTGACAGTGAGTGTGGACTCTGTGCTCGACACCCTTCAGACCCCAGTGACTCACCGCTACAGTGAGCTTGCTGCTTACATACCTGCTGCATAAACACAAAGGCTGGTGGGTGTGCGGCGGGTAGAGCACTGCACTGGTGGCTCAGAGCTGATCTCGTCCCAGCAGCCAACATCTGGACCTACGTCAGTTGTGTATGTGTTACAGTTCAGAGGAGTGACACTGAGAGCGTAGCAGAGGGTAAGGGTCTCTGTGACCTCCCTTCCTTTTCTCTTCCTCCATAAACCTGCTCTGCGTCAGTTCAGAGGACGACAGCTAACTTCGACAGTAATTCCTGAAAACAGTACCACAAATTCCCAGAAGATGCGTGCATCCTCAGCAACAGAGGACCAAGAATGAATGTTCTCATCCATCAGTCAGTTTACCATCAAAATGATGGCTAAACTGCGAAGCTTGAGATAAAAACGCTGCAAAATGAGTCTTTCAATGACTGAAATGCGGTATCATGTTTGAGTCACACGTCCTTGAAGGGGAGAAACGCCTTGAATCAAACAGTTGCATGGTCTTCACGCCTGCCTGGCGAAGTCACAGCTTTATAGCTCCTTCCCTCTGGACGGAGGTTTTTAGTCCCCAAATGTAAAACTTAATGTTACAGAAACAACTTTGTTCCTGCTGCCGCTATCGAAATGAACAACCTCAAGCAATAATTTGCAAATTATTTTTTATATATATAGTACAGGCATTATTTATTCATCTATCTACTCCTTCAGGTTTTTAAATTTGCTATTTAACGAGGTTCCAGGCAGAGGTTGTTGAATGGCTCTGTTGTTGGGGGAGCCTTGGGGAGTTTCTGCACTCTGATTCATGTCTTGTTCTATGTTTTCATGTTTGGTATGTAACTGTAGGTATGTATGGATGTCATCCCACGGCAAAACAAATCCATTTGCAGGCATAAATAAAGTTAGCATGAACCTCGTATGAACAGTTTACTAAAAGCTCTGTAATGATGTCTGATAAGCTGACAAAGCGGTGGCTCATCTAAACCGCGTTGATGCTCTCCCACTGCAATAACCTTTACAAGCGTGAGCCGGCACTCGTCGAGGTTTCATTCAACAGGACAAACCTCTGACGATTCACACTAAGGTTTAAATAAATTCTGTTTCAAACACAATGACAACGTTCTCGGGAGTCATTTGGTACAAGGTTTACATCAAGGAAGTTAAGTTGGGTCAGTGTGTTTTTCTGTTGTCGAATACCACAGCAAAGTCTGTAGGGGTATTCAAACTCTGGTACTGGTCCATTTTAGAGACGTGACATACGCTACAGATAGGACTTAGCTTCCCAGTCACACAAACCTCATTCTGCAGCTCATCATTGCTCTTGTAGGAAGCCAGCATCTCAAACAGGGAGGTGCACAGCTCCTCTGGGCTGGATGAGATCATGTTCCCACCATTCAGGTACTTCTCCACCTCTGTTCTTAGAATGGTTCCATCCACAGAGCTGAGAGATCTTCCTGATGTGGACAGCTCCTCCTCGCCAGCAACTTTCCTTCCACTCTGTTGGTTGTTGAGAAAGTTGAGGAAATCCAGGCTCACATTCTCCTCATGGGTCCTGGAGCAGGGCAGGTCTTCCAGTGGATCCAGTGGGTAGCACTCATACGAGAAAGCGATGTTACGCCCAAAAGTGGACCCTCGTTGGGGGTTTTGACGGGAGCTCTGGGCCTGGATAAAGTCCTCCACTCGGGATTCCCCCAGTGAAGCTACCAGCCGTGCCACACAAGTACAGGCAGCTTCAGCTGCAGATGAAGGAAACGGGCCAAACATCTGCCGAATGGCCCGGGTCTCTTCTGTGCCCACATGGTCCTTGTTGTGGAAGGTCTCAAACAAAAAAACTGCAGCATGTTCGATGGCTTCCTGACCATGTTCAGTCCCCACTGCAAAAGAGACAGATGAACATTAGGACTTTTGTAAGTGTGGTGGAACCTATTCAGCCAGTAATGTGGGTAAACCCCGCCATGGGCCTCCCTCTCAGCTGGCTCTCAAGCTCATCATCCTGCTATCATGAAGGGTACGTGGTCAGATCCTACACAAACAAGCTACACACAGAGTTGAGGACAACCGAGAGCAAAGACATCAGCAGGCAGCAGTCCGTCACAGTGCCACCTCCTGGCAACAGGAAGTAAGCCATCATAATTAACAGGAGTCCATCCACACAAAAATGACATTGTGTTGTCTTCACAAAGACAGCAACATCCTGCAGTGCACAGTTACGTGTTCTCTAGCTCCACGCACAGGAAATGACGTCAGTGGAATGTACTGGACGTACTGGCCTGCTCCTTCATGCAAAATATACACTATCAAGGTTCAAAATGTCACAATGACACACGCGTGACGTGTCACATCAGTTGAGCAGTTATGTCTGCTACAGGCAGCTGAAGGTTCTGAGGAGTTTTCCTGAGGAGACCACTTTGATAACAGTGATGAAGCTACAGCACAATGGTTTTGGCTCCAGGCACCTCAGGCTAAGTCAGCTGATAGGGCTGTTAATGCTAGCTCTTCAGCTAACCAAGTTATTGGTCCAAGAGCACAGTTGCAGCTATCAGACCATCAGGAAACGTGAAACACCTTGGCTGGACTCCCTGTCAGCAAGACTTGGTGGCTGTACTCAGTCCCGGTTTAGCAGCTAGCAGCAGTTAGCGCTCACTCCAGGTCTGGTAGGTCTAAAGACCTCAGGAGACACGGCAAACAACAGAGGGAAAGATTTTCTCCAAACAATGAAAATGATGAGTGATCCATTTTCATTCGGAATACAACAATTATTTTTTACAAAACTGGTGTTGGCAAACTTTGCATTCGACTTTTTTCCCATAATCTGTTTTCATGAAATGCTGCCACGCTGCAGACGTCTTTGACGTGGGGGACGAGGACTGACTTGGAATGAAACCCTCAACACTAAATAGACATTCATCAAACCACCAGACGTGGGCCTTCTAGTCCTCTTCAGTCTGTCTGTCTCTAGCGGGTCGGGAGAGTCCAAAATAGTAAAAGATAGATTGTTATCTGAGAAACAGGGGTGCTTTGAAAACACCCGCATCAGCACTTGGTACTTTCCTCCTGATGAAATTAACGTGGCAAAAAATCGACCAATCAGAATTTTGGTCGAGCCAGAACGCACCGACTAATAAATCGACCAGTCGACTGGGAGATTACAGCCCTAGAAGAAACCAAAACAATGTTGATGTAAAATTCGATCATTTTTGGCACATATTGCAGAACAGGTGAGCCTTGTGACCAAGGATCTGAACTCGGTCAAAAAGCCATTTTTTAATCCAAGCTTGAATTTAAGCAGAACATTTAGTTCCCCCCTGCTGTTTCTCCAGCATTGCCACAGATATCGTCAGTTGCCCTGCATGTGCAGAATCCTGGATTCACACAGGGTTGATTTCTCCACTTTGAAGCCTAATGGCAGCTTAGTGTTTACTGCTCTGCTGCCTGGTGTAGCCCCTGATACAACGTATGAATTTTTAAACACTCTTTTTGTTGTTTAAAAGTGCATGTAGTTTCTCTCCCTTTTACTATCCTGATCATGTTCACTGCTAGCCTACCACATAGTTCTCTTATTCAATTAAACATTTATACTTAATAAAAATTCACTTTGGGAGCATTTAAAACTACAAGCGGATAAACAAAGGTTTCTCCTGCATCACTCTCTATCCTGCACCTGCTGACTTGTTTACTCGGATGCACATGTGCTCGTTTGGACTGGACCAAATGGTTCCACCCTTCTGCCAGCAAGCTTGTCTGATAGAAAACCTTGGAGGCTAATTTCTAGCAAAACCAAAGGATGAGCTGTTTAAAGTCCATAAACTGCATTTAAATAATATTTCAAACAATTCATGCAGATGTGCACAAAAAGGAATACAGAGTGACATTCCAATTAGAAGAAGGAATGTCACAGAGGTAGGAGAACAGAGTGGAGAAGGTTGGAGAGGCAGAGGAAAGAGAAAACAGATGAAAAGAATTTTAACCAATTAAATTTTTCTAAAAGCATCGGACTTGTTATTGCAAGTAAGAGAGGAGAATGGCTGCTTTCATCATCCCCACGTCCTCAGAGTGTGCTTAACAGCAGTGTTTTATTAGGATCCAGTCACACTTTGTGAGGGCAGGTTCAACACTTAAAGCGTTGGCGAGCATGAAAATAAATACTGTTCCTCTTGACTGTTGAATGAGAAGGGAAATAATACATCAGCGTGAGTAGAAAAAACAACATGAAATTTCGTGCAGTCTTTCACAGGAGTTGCATGGTGGGAGGAGAGCAAACACAGCCTCAGTCCGGGGAGTCGTACGTTTCCATTTGGAGGGAATTTTCAATGAGACTGATTCTCTTGTTGAAAGAAGAGAGTTCACCCTTCTGTTCACACACAGCGTCCAAGGACAAGAGGTTTAAAACCTGCGGCAGGCAGTTCCAGTGTGAACAGGTCAACCAGGTCAGAGCATTAAATGTGCAAGTAGACCTGCAGCTGTGGACCCTGTTAGTAATCAGTAATCTATCGATCATCCTGGCTATTAATCAGGTAATCAGATGAGAGGTGCTGCAAATTCTGAAACTTCTTCGATTATATGACTTTGCTTCATTTAAGAGCGACGGTACTCTACAGACGAGGAAACAACACAAGTCTCTTCCATGGACAAGAATGAACTGCTAAAGTAAAAGTACTCAGAAAAGTACCTTTACTTGGACTGTTTTTACTTTACTTGTTACTGAAGTACTAACAGGGTCCTACATGGGATCGGTTCACCAACACACCACCTTCTTCTCCTCTCATGAGTTTGTGCGTCTGTGTTTAGGAACCGAAGCACCGATAAGAGAGCCACTAAAGTACAACAAAGCAATAACAATGATGACTTTTCAAAAAGAGGGAACAGTTACATGAAAGATGTTTCATAGTCATGAGGTATTTCTACGTTGTGGTATTCATGCTCTACTTCCGTCAAGGACCTGAGTTCTTTTTCCATGCCAACAGGTCTGGGATCAGTGCTCCAGTGACTCTGGCTCAGTAAATTGTCTTTTATCATGGCGGCCTGCCTCAGTGAGACACGGCCCCGCACCAGTTTCTAGTCCTGGAGATGCGCTCCTTCCTCCGTCCTCTAGGAGGAAACTCTTCATTTGCTCAAGTCTCGTGAGATTTGTGTCGTTGTTTCTACCACAGTAATCAAACTCTCCATTCTCAAGGAAGGATCCAACGAGGCAACTGGACTCAACCTCCAGGTGCCTCGTTGGATCCTTCCTTGAGAATTACGATGACCTGGATGACTGAGAATATTCCCAAATACAAACTCTCCATCTTGGGGGTCCCGGGTTCCCTTCTAGACACGACGCTCTCTGTCTCTGCCCACTCATGACAGACAGCAGGATGCTACACTGCAGGGTTTCACACACACGCTTGATGTGGGCGGACACTCAGGTTTAGACATTTTGATTTTTTTCATCAGTCTGAGAGGACGACGGCGTTGGCGATTGATGAGCGATCAGTCGGCCCTCCTCTCCTCCTCACCTGTCGCTGCTCTGAGGAGGTCTGACAGAGACCCAGACTCTCCTGTTTGACGTAAAGACCTCCTCACGTAGCCGTTTACTCTTATAAGAACACCTGGGTGGTGTCGATGATGTCGTTCACCACCACGGTCGTTTCCTGAGTTTTAATACACTCCGTCATTAACAACAAGTTAACAACAAAGATAAAGTAGACTATAAACCCTCCTGCTGGTGTGTGTGTGTGTGTGTGTGTGTGTGTGTGTGTGGAGGAACTGCATTGACACAGGGAGGCTGCCGCCATGTGATCATAAATTATATCAAAACTTAAGCTCATCAATGCTCTGGTCTTAAATAATTCAGCTGATTGATACGGAATTCAGCTCCCACCCTGACGTGTAAAACGAAGTACGGTTCAGATTTAAACGAGTTTGCCTCGAGGAATTTTAGTAATGGAATGGCCGGAGTGACTGGAGGACTCGTTGCAGCCCCGTGTACGAGGTACCTGTGTGCTGCGCAGGTTCAGCTTGTCCTGCAAGCTGCCACTTGAACCTGAACCTCTGTATTGACTTCAAAAGCTCTGATTAACATAATTGGAACATTTCTCTTGAAATACTCTGTCAATTAAATCAAATAAAAATTGTCTAAAACATAAATATTGATCATGCATAAGAGCTCATTTCAGTTGTCCTCAGTTGGCCACCGTGGCCCACGACAGCAAGACGACACTGAACCAACACACAAGAATCTCCATTTGCGTGACAGAACCAGACAGGGCAGCACAAACGTATTGGAAATTCATCTAAAGCTGAAATGATGAACAGTTCAATCTGTAATAATGTTGATCATCAATTCAAGGTAATGGCAAATTCCCTATAAAATGATTTTCAGTTCAATGTGATTGTTATGCATCTGCGTTTGGCAATGCACAGAATGGACACTTGGCTAAAATACAGAGCCAAAATAAAGGGTTGTAATTGCGGTTGACGTGTATTTGAGGGCAGGACGCCCTCCTACGTATAACTTGGACATGCTTTGCCAAGTCAGACGTGTTGAGTCCTTCGTGCTGTGTACGTTAAATTATCTTTAACACTCTGTGGTGTTGGCGGGCAAAACCCGGCTGTCATCACAAAATAATGCCATATTCCATTTTGTGTGTCTGCTTTGTAGACAAGCTGTCAACTGTCAGCAGGAACACTTGTATTGGTAGGAAGAAATGCACACATTCACACACACACACACACACACGCTCATGCACATGTACACACATACACAAACACACACTCATGCACAGACACACACACGCACGCTCATGCACACGCATACACACGCATACACAAACACACACTCATGCACACGAATAAACAAACACACACTCATGCCGGACACAAACACGCACGCTCATGCACACGCATACACAAACACACATTCATGCACAGACACACACACACACGCTCATGCACACGCATACACACACGCTCATGCACATGTACACACATACACAAACACACACTCATGCACAGACACACACGCACGCTCATGCACACGCATACACAAACACACACTCATGCACATGAATACACAAACACACACTCATGCACAGACACACACACGCACGCTCATGCACACGCATACACAAATGCTCACACACATGTATACACACACACTCATGCACAAACACACACGCACGCTAATGCACTCATATACAAATGCCCATGCACATGCACACACACACTCATGCACACGCATACACACACGCTCATGCACATGTACACACATACACACACAGGCACACATACACAAATACACAAGCACACATACATACACATGCACAAACACACACTCATGCACACACATACACAAGTGCTCATGCACATGTACACACAAACACACTCATGCACATGTACGCGCACGCACGCACGCACACACACACACGCACACACACACACACACACACGGGTCTGTTCAGCTCAAGCAGGGCCTGAGCACCAAAGCTCACCATGGTGGATCAAAGTGCTGCCAGGGTTACCAACTCAACCCTGCTCAGTTCAGTCACATGGTTACCAACTCAACCCTGCTCAGTTCAGTCACATGGTTACCAGCTCCTACGCGCTGCCTCGTTGAACAGAGGACAGGTGTGTGTCCTCTGTTCAAAATGTTGACCTTGGCATTCAGGATACAGAAAGTAGCCCAGTGGCGCTGTGACTGAGTCGGTCGAGCCTCTGTCTTCCCAGGTTATTTCACATCAGTCGTGTCACCAGTCGTCTTTTCATGCTCTAGGCTGAACGACAAAGTTCCCAGGCAAAGAGGGAAAGTTGTGGTATTTGTATCAGATGGCTGGATTAATGCTCAGGGAGTTTGAGTCGAGGCTGGTGGGTCTCCTTGAAAAGGCTCAAATATGCATCCATTTTCTGTACCTGTTGCTTCAAGGAGCTCACTTCAGACCTCCGTCCCTGCCAGTGTTTTCCTTCTCATGCAGTAGGAGCAGAACCGGTGAACCAGCTGGCTGTCTGCCAGGCTTACACTGGCCTTTATCAATTACCCCCGCAGTCTTTGTCCTTGCAGAGTCCTTTTGCACAGTCTGTTGTGAACAACTACTCTTGCTTTTGTCGTCTATCTTAAATTTGTAATCAATTTTATGTTGGGAAAGTACGTCTGAGCTCTAGTCAGCCACGACACAGGAAATGGAGTGTACGAAGTCAAAGGTCCAGGCTAAAACCAATGAGCTAGAGGCTTCTGTGGCCTTGCAGCGTGCAGTCTGAATGGAACCGGAGCATCAATGACATGTTTAGCAGAGCCAGATCTCAGTTTTAGTCCAAAGCGAAGAGGAAATATAATACTCTGATTTTAACATGGAAGTACTTTGCAGTACCAGGAAGACAAACATGCTGATTTCACTTGGTGGTAAACTGAAGCCAGCTCCACAGGAACTGTGACCTCGGTCTGCATGTGTAAACGGACCTTTAATCAACAGCTGTTAATTAACTGGTTTACCAGCCCCTTGCAGTTGAGGCTGTGGCTAACTAACTGATTGGCTTCATCACTTATTTATTCAATGACTTGTACAGGGTTCACAGCGTAAGATTCAACACGACCGAGCTCTTGAGGCGACATGCAGTGAACTTTGTGTCCAGTCAGGTTTTACGCCACAGGGAAACGCGCCATGAGCGGTGTTTATACCCACGTATGACTGACATCCTAGAGGACTTGGAATTCAACTTGCCAAATCAAAAGAAGTAAAACCAAACCTCAAAAATACATTTCTGATGAGGAACTATATGTTTTAGATTGTATCATTTTTTAATTGCTTAATTCCATAATGTAATTAAACAAATTAAATCCAACCCACTAAAACGACTACAAACGAAATCAATGATTTAATGGCGTGTGGATGAGTAACGCTTGTGTAGCTTACTGATGAAATCTGCTTGAGCCAAATCTTCCATGGTAGTTGGAGTAGCAGTAATGCTGTCTATTGGTACTACAGAGGTACTACAGTATTCCAACTTTAAAAATCGTACCCCGTTGTATTGTTTGTGTGTGTGTGTGTGTGTGAGCATGCCTGTGTGTGAGCATGTGTATGTGTGAGCATGTGTGTGAGCATGCCTGTGTGTGTGAGCATGCCTGTGTGTGTGAGCGTGCGTGAGCATGCCTGTGTGTGTGAGCGTGTATGAGCATGTGTGTGTGTGAGCATGCCTGTGTGTGTGAGCATGTGTGTGTGTGTGTGAGCATGCCTGTGTGTGTGAGCGTGTATGAGCATGTGTGTGTGTGAGCATGCCTGTGTGTGTGAGCATGTGTGTGTGTGTGTGAGCATGCCTGTGTGTGTGAGCATGTGTGTGTGTGTGTGAGCATGCCTGTGTGTGTGAGCATGTGTGTGTGTGTGTGAGCATGTGTGTGTGTGTGTGAGCATGTGTGTGTGTGTGTGTGAGCATGCCTGTGTGTGTGAGCATGTGTGTGTGTGTGTGAGCATGCCTGTGTGTGTGAGCATGTGTGTGTGTGTGTGAGCATGCCTGTGTGTGTGAGCATGTGTGTGTGTGTGTGAGCATGTGTGTGTGTGTGTGAGCATGTGTGTGTGTGTGTGTGAGCATGCCTGTGTGTGTGAGCATGTGTGTGTGTGTGTGAGCATGCCTGTGTGTGTGAGCGAGAGAGGGAGGGAGGGAGGTGAAGCCTGATCATATTTGGAGTTTGCACAGACTTTCTGTGCCGTGCTGTGGTGCAAACATGGTTTCTTCCGATGCGAGATCACACGCTCCCTGGAGATGGTGTTGCTCTGCATCACATAGGGAGACACAGATAATCTTGGTCTTTACATCATGATTACTTCCTGTCCGCACTCGGCAGCACTTCTATTGAAGCATTGTCAACTGTGATTTGCTCATCATCTCATGGTCATGTGAAACCACTCATCGGGGTCTCTGGGATGTAGGATATGCTCCGCATCACAGCTCTCTCTTATATAAACGTTGTTTTGACTACAAATAAAGCATTTCCATCACTCCACCCTCCTTCGTTCACTTGGTCTCGGTAACACCAGAATTCTACCACGAGGTGTTGCAATTCGCATTGACTTTCCAAAGAAGACCGTTGTCATAGCAAGAATCAGCAGCCTGGAGTGGGAAGCTAAAGCTAACAGTACAGCCACACAGACGTGAGTAGCACTTCAGAAAGATCCGTAGCTTACAGTCAAGAGCCGTCCTGCTCCACTGCCGGCACTGGTTTGCTGACATAACACAGCTTTTCTGTTACTCTTCTAACTAGTCACAGGCAGCTGATCCCAGGTGCATATTAATTCCTGGGTCCGTATTTTCTTCTGGTTAAAGGAGGTCTACTGTAATTCTTCTAAATTTTTACACCCTCTTCAGTACCCCATTATGGCGGCCAAGCAGCAGCACTAGCTTCTATTCCAGTTTCTGGAATAGTTGGCTAATTAGCAGCACAATGCCTCTCCTCTCCACAGGTGACACGATTGCTGTGCTTGAAGCCAAAACTGTGGATGTGGATGAGAATGTACTATCAGGAATGCCACAAGTCTACCACTGACTCCAAGCAAAGGCCAACAACATGCTAATGCAGCTCTCATGAGTGCCAGCAAGGCCAGCTGAAATCAGGAGGACTCAGTGCTGGCTAACGGGTAAACAAGCCAAGTTCTCCCTGGATATCTCTTGGTGCTCATAACTCCTCCTGCATCAGTTGCTCAGTTGCTCCTGAACTGCTGTCTACCAGGACCTGCAATGAATTTGCTTCCTTTTTAAAAAACAAAATTGAGAAAATTAGACAAGCAGTCAGCGAGCCAGTCAAATTCAGGATAGACACGTTCACCTAAAACCAGTTCAACGCCATGGCACAGTTTAATCCAATTAACCACTAAAAACCGGAGGACATCATGCAACACCTGAAGTGCTCGTCCTGCTGTCCTGATATCCTGCCAACGGGCTTCTTCAAAAAAAGTCCCTTACGTCATGGCCTCCGATCTGATACAGATTGTAAACACGTCTCTTCTCGAAGGTGTTTTCCCACAGGCCTTGAAAACTGCAGTTATCAAGCCAATATTGAAAAAGAATAACCTGGACAAGTGTGTAATGAAAAATTATTGGCCCATATAACCCTTCCACTTTTAGGTAACAGCCCTGAAGAAGCTGTGTTTCAGCAGCTGAATGACTCCTTGGCACTGAGCGGCTGTTCTGATGTCTTCCAGTCAGGTTTTGGACCACACCACAGCACTGAGGCTGCTCTTGTTAAGGTGTGTCATGACATCCACTTGAACACAGACAGTGGAAAATTTTGGCACAGTCGACCACAACATACTACCCGACTAGCTGGAAAACTGGATGGGATTTTCTAGCACAGCTCTAAACTGGTTTGGCTCTTCAAGGGCAGGGATTACTTTGTGTCTGTAGGTAACTGCACATCTGACCAAACAAAACTTTCATGTGGAGTTCCCCAAGGCTCCATTTGGAGGCCTCATCTATTTTACATCTACATTGATCCACTAGTTCAGATTATGGAAGGCGACAAAATAAGTTACCATTAATATCACTAAATCACCAGAGGATTAGGGTCCTGTTAAAAAAACAAAGCACCTGCATTGATCAAATCAATGACTGCATGTCCCAGAATTTTCTTCCGTTAAACAGACACAAAGCTGTGGTGACTGTTTTTGGTGCCAAAGTGGAGAGAATAAAAGTCAGCATCCAGCTTCAGTCCGTAATGTTGAAAACCAGAGACCCAGCCAGGGTGCAGGGATGGACTCAGACCTGAAACTGACAGCCACATGATGACAATTACAAAGTCAGCCTGCTGTCACCTTAAAAACATATCAAGGATGAAACACTCAGGTCTCAGCAGCATCCCTGCATTTCTCCTCAGCAGGCCCGACTGCTAGAATGGCGTCTCTCTAAAAGGTCCATCAGACTGCTGCAGCTGCTCGAGTCCTCACCAACACCAAGAAAGTGGGCCGCATCACACCAGTTCTCTGGCCTTCACACTGGCTTCCAGTCTACCAGAGAACACATTTCTAAATACCCTGCTGGTTTATAAACCACTAAATGCTTTAAGGACCAACACATTTCTGACCGTCGACTGAACTACTTGTGAACGCAGCAAATTCGGAGCTTGGTCAACTTTTTGGTGATTTTAAAAAGGCGATGCTCCAGTTTTTTAATCAAAACTTTTAGCAGCTCTGAAAACAGAATTAGCTGACTAGTGGCAGAGGTGTGATGCTGGAGGTGCGATCACAGACAGAAGGAAGAAGGAAACAGAAGAACCCTCACTGACGGCTTTTTAAGTCTTGCTGCCTCGTTGCATTGTTTCACACTATTGTGTTGGGCACTCTGGGTATGGGGGGTTTGCATGAGGGAAGCGTGTATGCGTGAAGCGCAGGGACATGCTTCCCAAGGAAGAGGTGGTGTGACAGATCGCTATTACCACAATTAAATATAAACTCTGGTTACCACGCCAACAAGCCTGGTTCTTCAGCAATGTGGTCCGTGAGTACGTTTGGTACCCTTGGGGTACCCTTACCCATGGTCAGCCTGGGTTGAGGACCAGGGTGGGGTCAGTTTTACTGAGTTTCACTCAGCAAGTAAAAAACGCCAACCAATCATGTCCCGTCACAACAGCAGCAAGGAAGAACCCGTCGAGTCTGCCAGACACTGATCCAGGTCAACGGGATGCTGCTGTTGCTCCGCCTCCCAAACATGAATGCAGCAATCAACTGTTTAAACACCCACGTTTGCTTTTAACTGACGTGAACACATTATCATGTTTTAGCAGTTTATGACAGAGCACTGAGACAATGTATGAATGATTCATATATGAATAATATTCTCTCTCCTCTCGAGAATTCTGTGTGTGCGTGTGTGTTTCCCAGAGTCTGCACAGAGATGGGAGATGCACGGATACACTTCGGAGATTGCACTTCTTTTCTTTGCATTTCTCATTTCTCATTCATTTCTTGACAACCCTATGAATGGGGACAAAAGACAAGTCTTTTGAGTCAGCTTTATCAGTCCTGTCGGTAGTCAATCTTTTGGGAACGCCCTCCAGCTGAAGGAATGATATCCAAATAAGGACATGTACGTCACACAGCAGCTGGTGGTGATTCTCCTCAATGTGAGCCACCAATTAACTCAACTCCACACCGTTGCAACGGCACATCAAGACGTGCAGCTGTGTGGGGGCTCCTCTTTAATGAAAGGCAGAGTTCATCTTTTTCCCTGAGGACTGGCCTGGTGCGAGTCATGTGACTCTATTAGTGAATATGTGCCGGAATATCACAAATTCCCATCCGTGTTGGTATGAAGAGATTCGACACATCTTATTCACAGGCGATTTTTTTTACATTTTCATATCGTTTACTTTTCACACATCCGTGGTGTTGCCATCTGAAAGCTGTTCAGAGAGAGAGAGGTGATCTACTTCTGTCACTATCCATACGTTGCTGCCTTTACAGTACAAATATGAAGATTGAACTATGAGCCTGAAAGGAATGACAATGGAGGCCATGCTGAGGAGTTCATTACCGATCTGTTTGGCAGTCAGCAGGAGGCTCTTCAGGTCCTGACTGGCCGTTTGCTCCTCCTGATGATCGGAGAAGAAGCAGCTGATCTTCTGCCATGTCAGCCCCTCTCTGGCAAACAGCTCCTGTCGCTTCAGGCGCTTCGTCTAACATGAGTCAAAGGAAAAGAGAAAGATAAAATTACATTTCCAGAAAACAGCAGCACTGCTTGTCCATCACTCCCATAGGCGATGCAGTTCCTTCCTGTAACATGAATCAAAACGCCAGTTGCGGTCTTGCACTTGTTTGGGAGTATTTTGAGTTTAGTCCCAATGAAAAACCAAAGCCATTCAAGAAATCTGGGAGCGTCACACATCGGTTGATCAGAAGAACAATCAAGATGGAAAACTTGCCCAGGGGCAGCAGCATGGCACAACAGAAGTTAACGGGTTTGTGTTGGAGCCAGCAAACGATACTTTAACAACAGACAGATGGTGAGCCAAGGAGACGACCGCCGAGTCACAACACCACACGGCAAAAAACATAGGTGACACTGTCCATGAGTCACATGAGGACTGGAGCTCAGGTGAGACCAGACTGAACCCAGAGGGCACACCGGGAATAAAACGGTTTTCATCACAATCATAACCCTGTTGTCACAAATGGCAAACTAGGAGGGGAAGAAAATGCAACCCTTTAAACCTGCCTTCTGGCTGGCCTGAGAGGGCCGGCTCAGAGAGAAAGACTGAGGACTACGGACTCAAGAATGCTTGGCTGGTCAACATTCTGGGAATACTGAATATACTCTTAAGGAACCAGGCCTGACTGGCCAGGATCTCCTAGACTGAGAGATTATTTTTGGTGTATTATACATTCACATACTCACTGCTCTGAAAATTAAATTTGCTGTGCAGAGATGATTCAAGCATGTACGATGACCAGATCAGACATTTTGAGGAAGAGGGAGGAAGAAGAGAAGGACAAATGAGAAAAGTCAGGATCAAACCTTCAAGTGACACTGCATGGGACCTGCGGCAGAGGGCACAGGCTCACTCAGAGGCTCCACTCCTCAAACGAAGCCAACGTGCTGATTTATTACACATTTTTTCAGGACATTTTTAACACAAACATGAAATCAACATCAGGATTTATTTCACAAACCAATTTATTCAGTGAGAATTTGCAGAATATTGAATGCACCGTGGGCTCAGTTTTTAATAAAACAAAGCCCTGGCTGCATCATTCATGTCGGAGGAGGTTCTGGGGATGGGGGCGGGGCAGCTTGAATAAATGTTACAGTTTGGGAGAAAATTAGTGACACTTGCTCCCAGCTCAAAGTACGAGAAAGTTTTGTCTCACTTGAAGAACATTTTAGGGAAGGTTACAAAGGTGGAGCACAAACAACTGATTTGTTATAAAATGTCAACATTTCACTGTTCAGACGGTCGCTGTCGCGCCATCAACAGGAGCATTTGTCTCCTGAGCCAGCCAGGGCGGGACCTCTGTGCATCGTTGGGTACAGTTCATGTGTGGGTTTACTGATTTTCTCAGGGAAGGAAGAAAGGATGGAAGACAGGAGGGGGGGTGGAGGAAGGGAGATAGAGTGGCCGGCCCCTAATTACTCACAACAGGAAACTTAGCCAACAGAAGTATTTCTTGGAGGTAGAGACGGATCTCCTAATTAATCAGTTATACACCACAAGATGTGCAATAAAAGATATCGCCACATAGAACTTTATCCTCAGATACATTCTTCAACAAGCACTTTATTAGCAACATGCTTTTTCCTTCCTGTCAGTTCACCACCAGCGCTCTCACACACACACACACACACACACACACACACGTCATCTGGATTTAGCCCACTGATGAGTCTGATCAGAATTCACAGCGTGAAATGTCATTGGGTCCTCCAGTGAGGATCTATGGATGAAGGGTGCTTATTTCCTATCTATTCATTATTCTATGGGCCACATTTAAACCCAGCTAGACATGACTAAGTAGGCTAATTGCATATTAGACACAGCGCCGCACATCAGGAAGCTACCAATGTCAGACAAGTAGGGACCAACCTACTCAGTAGGGTTTGGTTTCTCCCTCAGAAAATGAGCTGCATTTCATAGGATAAACCTGCTAGTTAGTTACAGCAAGTCAACTGGTAGAACTGGTGGACTGGTTGAACTGGTAGAACTGGTGGACTGGTGGACTGGTGGACTGGTAGACTAGTAGACTGGTAGAACTTGTGGACTGGTAGACTGTTAGAACTGGTGGACTGGTAGAACTGGTGGACTGGTAGACTGGTAGGACTGGTGGACTAATAGAACTTGTGGACTGGTAGACTGTTAGAACTGGTGGACTGGTAGACTGGTAGGACTGGTGGACTGTTAAGACTGGCAGCTACCATTTTGTGTCAGCAACTCCATCATGCCTTTCTTCTCTACACAAAAATATGTTGTGAAATATGACATGAAAATGTCATTTGACTCTTAAGCAAAAGAAGTTTTTCGGGATTTTAAAGTAAAACTTAGCTCCATATGAGTAAAAATTCATAAATTGCATTTCTTATGACCAACAAATGATTTTTAAATAAAGCCATGTGGACAGTGATGAAGGGTAGACATGAACTGTGGAACAAATGAACTGAAACAACTGACATGAGTGACATAGAGCTCTAAACGTCAGTGTCCATTCATTTTCTGTTAGCTGCCATCTTATTCACCCATTCATCCTGTCCTCACATTCATATTCTCACAATCAACACTTGCCTGAAAATGAAACCATTTCAACAAGGGAGGAGCCTCGGTCACAATAAGGAGAAGAGGAACTTTATCAACTGGTGACCCGTCCAGGGTGAGCCCCGCCTTTCACCTGAGGGCTGCTGGGATAGGCTCCACCCCCACCACTCTTAACAGGGTAAGAGGTAGAGAATGGATGGATGGATGGTCACACACCCATTCCTGCCTGGTAAAGGAAGGTTCTGGTGGCTGCTGTTGCAGGATGTGCTGCTGATGGAGAATTGTTGGGTGGAGGTTCATTGAAGGAGGGAGGTGCTGGACCTGCTCTACTTGGACAGAGTCAGGACAGAACTTTGGTTGGGGTTTGGTGACGCACAAATAAACCTGACTTGACGTACGTATCGAAGGTCGTTCATACAGAATATTTTCCAATGTTCTAACATCTAAAAAACAACAGTGAAGGAATGTCATCTTCATCGTCCTCCTCTTATCCGGTTGGTCCAGGTCGCGGGGGCAGCAGCCTCAGCAAGGAAGCCCTGACTGTCCTCTCCCCAGCCACTTCCACCAGCTCTTCCTGGGGAATCCTGAGGCGTTCCAAGGCCAGCTGAGAGATATAATCCCTCCAGCGTGTCCTGGGTTGGCCCCGAGGCCTCCTCCTGGTCAGACATGCCCGCAAAACGGCGTCCATGAGGCGTCCTCACCAGATGCCCAAACCACCTCAACCGATTCCAAGTGAAGGAGCGGCAGCACGATGGCGCACTGCCATGGTCTTTCAGACTCAACCCTGCTGCACTGTGGCCTCCTTTGTCTGTCGTGAGTCTGCGTGTGCCGTTTTACTTTGAAGAATGACTGGATCCACTATTCAGTTCATGTGGGGGCATCCTGTCTGGTGCAGTCTGCTCTGTGCAAATTAACACGCCAGGTAACCCATAAAACCTCCAACCAACCACCATCAACCGCCATCCTCAGTAAAAACGTAGGAGGGTTTGATGGGATGAAAAAGCAGATAGCGCCAACCCTGCAGCTCTTCTTTACTCTCCAAATATCATCAGACCAAACGGATCAAACTGCGACACTACGATAAGTCACTTTGTTGGGTGTGAGACAGGAGATCCATCATTTATAGCCACAGTAACGACTGAGTGGGTCACAGCGGAGCCGATGATGCAAGCACAGGTCGACAGCTCCTCGTCTGAATTGACTCTGATGATGAGGACAAAGGTGCTGCACCGCAGCTTTAAATCTGAGCAGTTGTGGGACGTTCAGGTTCTTAGGTGGGAGGAAGCTTTGACAAAATGAATCCTTTTCAATCAGAACTTGCAAACCTTCTCAAACAAACTATTTTAACACAAACTCTGAGATCATCTCAGAGACTCTATCCATATTTTCCCTGGAGAAGCACTTTCCCGCTTAGGGGATTTAGCTGGAGGTGAGCCAGATAAAGAGACACAAGCACTCAGCCTTCCACTTTAGAGGCTCGGAGGAACTGCTCTGATAAACAAATCACTGAGACAGGACAATGACAAGGAGATTTAGATTTTAAAAAGGTGTGATAGGGTGAACAAGCAGGTGTACAACGAGCTGTGCTACCTGAGACAGACCGAATACCAAACACATCTGCATCCATGTATTTTGCTTTCCACTGTGAACAGGAGTGAATACATGATGTTGTGGTCCTCATGTCTACTTGCGTATCTGTAAGCACACTCGTGTTTTGCACTTCAGGTGACTGCATTCTATTGGCTTGGTACCTGAACGCCGCATAATGACAGTAAACTTAAATCTAAACTTATGATTGAGGAAAGTAAAAAAAAAAAAGTGCTTCCACGCAGAATCCCAATAACTTTAATAAAGCACCATTTTTATCTCAGGAAGTCCTTGATCTGAATTAACCAGGAAAGACTGAGGCTGGACAATGTGCCCACCCCAGCCGCGCCAAGATTGTGACCATTCTGGAAACGTGGATGCTGCTGTCGAGACATTGCACATCCCAGAAGCACCACGCTTGTGCACAATGGGGCAGCAACTAACTTCTGGTGAGTGACGGCACTGGAACCCAGTCTCGTGGTTCAGTTCCAAACCTAAGCACCACACTGACGAGCCCCGCAGGACCATTTCAACTGGACGCCCCAGAGCTACGCCACACTCCTGCTCACATGCTGCCACTGGCTGCTTTCCAACAATTCACAACTCCATCCCAGCTCAGTGATGGCGCAGTCATGAAGGTGACACCAAACCTACGTCCATAGGCTGCGCCAATGTTGTCGCTCTGGCAAGTGCTGCTCTGTTTGTGATGTTAATCTAGCAAGGGGCCCTGCATGCTCGCTCAGGGTAGGGCGCGCTGAGGTGCTGTGCATTTACCTCTCAAACAAACAGTAAACGATGCTGAAAATAAACAAAAAAATGTATCAAGCCTTCGTATGCCATATATGCTCCTGACAGGTCCTGCATTTGCCGTGTGACTTCGGTGCAAATGTCAGTCCATCTGTTTTCCTGGGTCTGCACGCTGCTTGAGGTCAGGAGCGCACCCTGCTGCCTATGAAACCGGTTAGCTTCACCACGGAAGAGAAGCTGCTGCGCTTCAGATATGACAGGGTGCAACTTCAGCGACAGTTTCATCCTAAATTCCACCCATCGATCAAAGTCAATATCACATTCGGAGGGTTAACAATGATGGAAAGCAATACTCCCAGCTCACCTTCAAGTCATAGAGCTGCTCAGCGGCGTTCTCCTTCCTGCTGACGTTGGAGAAGGAGCGCAGTGCACCCGTGAGCCGTGGAGGAGCCATGTCACGCCCTGCTCTCTAGTCCTGGGCTCGCTGGGCGGAATCTGGTGCTTTCAGATGTAAGAAGACACATTTGTGTCAAACAGTGCAGTTGTTACTATTTCGCTGTCCACTGAAATTCAGAGAGAAAACCTGAAAATGGGTTTTAAATTGCTTTAATTAAGAGAATGACACATTTAAGGTAGGACATCGAAGGCAGTGAAAGTTTAAACTTCCTGCGTAGCAGACGGAGGCCTGCAGGAGCGCAGACTGACAGGTACTTTGAGGTGTTTGATGCCACAGGGTTCCTCCAAACTGACTCATGACCAGGAGCTGTGGCGCGTTCAAGGATATAGAAAATAGAACGTTCCCTCAGTTTAAGTGATAGCCACTCCTCACAACCATATTCACCTGATTCACCTGCCAGTGAATCCCAGCCCCTCCCTCAGCATCCACCTGGACAAGACAGGTGACAGGGTGTTACTGGTCACGTGGACGAGAGAGACTCCTTCACCCAACGAAATTGTTAGCAAGTGATATCTCGTTGCCTCAAAGTAACTACATAGAGGAAACAAATCATATTTCGTGCCCTCAAGATATCCATTTCTCCGCTCTCTCTCTCCTAGCTGTGAGAGCAGACCCCAGGTGTCACTGGACCCGGCTTAGGTGGGACGTGGCGCCTCCACGTGACCAGTAACAGGGAGGGGTTGGCTTTAATGGCAGGTGAAGTCTTAGTGAGGAGTGGACCAATAACTCGTTGTCTCCTCACCAGCGACAAAGTTCTGACTCGGTTCGCTCGAAGCCGTCCGGTAATCATGAACTCACTGGTCTCGGAGGAGAGAGCGGAACCGGCGCGGTTCGTCTCACCTGGCTGGGGTTTCCGAAGCCTCTTTAACCAACTTTGGTTCGGTAGTTTGCTCAGTAACGTGGCGCTTAGGTCTGAGACGCGAGCTAACGTGAGAGTTAGCTTCCCGCCGGCTAACATTAGCCACCGCCTGAGCGCAGCAGCGTGGAGAGCAGACACACGCAGCTGGGCAGAACCAGAACCATCGACAGAACCCTCCCAGAACTTGTCTCTTCACTTTCAGCAGGTACCTCGCAGTGCTGCCTCTCCTGTGGACTCTCGGGATCGTGTCCGTGGAACACCGGCACCGTTAACCAAGGGGTCGCGCGCGCTAGGAACTGTGGGTACTGCAGTTCTTACAGCAGACATTTGCAAACCAAGAGTCCAGGAACAACTACATTACCCAAATATCCACTCGCTCGCTCCCCCGGACAAGGTTCGCTTGTGTTAAGAACCCGCGTACACCGACGCCGAGGAGCCCTGAGCGGAACCTCCGCACCTTGCAGGTCTTTTATTTTCTTGCGTGCATTTCTGTCTTTTTTTGTGGTTCTTTACTCAGTAAATCCAGGGCAAATGATTCAGCCATTTCAAATCAGTTAGATTAACAACACTTTCGGTGGGACAAATACTGGGCAACACTGGTATTACTGGTATTAGACTTTATGGTTTTATACATGGGGTGTGTGTGTGTGTGTGTGTGTGTGTGTGTGTGTGTGTGTGTGTGTGTGTGTGTGTGTTTGTAAGAGTTGAGTTACTCTAGAGATGCTGAGTGCACTCATTTGTGTCTAAGCAAGAATATCGCCTTGTTTGCTTGAGCCTCCATGATAAAGAAGCGTCTCCAAACATTCTTCCAAGCTACAGCCGAAGCCTACAAACATGGAGAGCCGGAGGCGCTGGCGTCATTCGAGCAGCTGATTCACCGCCATTGCCTCACCTTGGTGATGCTGTCTGGGCACCCCAGTGTTTAAGAGTATGTGACAATAATGAGTGGACACATTCGTCAGCACGCAGCACACTGGAATCATTTTTGTCCAAGAGACGCATCCATAGATTTTTGACACATTCCATGTCAGCAAGACACAAAGAGAGACAAAAATAGCCCCCGATGAAGACAGTGTGTGTCCTGAAGCAATTCCTCACATTTTGTGTGATCACACAGTGTCAAAAAATAATTAAAGTAAATAATTGACACAAAGTAAGATTGGTTAAACGAGGCTTATAGGAAGGCGTTTTAGCAGCAATTTGCTCGTCGTCTCAAAGTCTCTCACCAGCAGCAGGGGTGGCCATCGTCACGCTCAGACACAGCGACACCGACTGATGAGCTGAGATTGTGAATATTTATATTCTACAGTAAAATCCCAGGGCACCAAGTTTGCAACAGCAAAGTAACTTCATCTATACATCAATTAGACATTTTTTATACTGCACTTTTCAACAAAGAGAATAAAAATAGAGGAAAATGAGAATGTGTAACGTTATTCTCCTCCAAATTACACTGAGGAGCAACCTTCATTTCAACACCGTAAAAAGCATCAAACAGGATACAGATAAGATTACAGTACAATTAACAACACTAACAATAAATGATAACAACATGAGCAATTGTAGTTGTGGAGTGAATTCAAATTTGAGGTGTTTTGTAATCTATTGCATGTGTACACTGTAAAAAAAAAGTCCATAGGAATTATGGTAAAAAAAACGGTCAAATGGCAACAGTTAAAGGCCGTAAATCTAAATTAGTATATCACCGTAGTAAATACACTGAATAACTGTTAAAAAAAATGGTAAAATTCATGGGAAAATACCGTAAAGTCACAGAAGAGAAATCATTGTAAAATTGACGGCATTATTCTGCTTAAAGATTTTGCTGATGTTTACATTTTAATTTACAGTATAAAACTGTTAAACATTCTGCAAAATCATACCTCCCTTTTTTCAGGAAGAACATGTTATGTTAATATGGTCCAGAGGTAAATTCAATTTATATGAGGGAAACCATTTGAAGGACTTTAGAGGCGTCTCAAAACATGATTTTAAAAGCATCTGAAAAAAAAGCTGACGGATTCTAATAGCATCTCAAAACTGCTACATTTAAAAGCATCTTAAATTAATTATTTTAAAACTGTCTCAAAACCTGCTCAAACTGAGCAGAAGCTGTATTTCCCCTCTGCAGCTTGGGGATTGTGCCTTAGTTGGCATTAACGCGCCGAGTTTCAAATCAGCCAATCAGCGCACGGTATCCGCCTCCCTCCGGGACCCTCCGGACTTGACGTGGTCTTGGACTTCACCGTGAGAATCCACCGTCCTCACCGCCGGACTTTTAGGACTTTGCCTCAGCCAGAAGATACTTGGGTCAGCAAATGAACACAAGTTAAATGCTTTTGGGTGAATTGTGTTTATTGGGGTTATCAAGAGGGTTGCATTGCAGACAGCTAACATTGTGTAGCTTCACGTTGAGCTACATTCGACTCTCAGAACAGCCTGGAAACACCTGTCATACAGGTGGAGACGTGTTTAGGAGACAGGCTGTCTTATTAGTCATCCTTTCATTCCTTTGACTGCTTTTTAAAAATGTGGTGTGAGTTTACCCACCTGGCGGGCTAAAGTAGGATCCGTCTATGTGCTGGAGACTATGGTGAGCGTGCGTGTGAGTTTACCCACCTGGCGGGCTAAAGTAGGATCCGTCTATGTGCTGGAGACTATGGTGAGCGTGCGTGTGAGTTTACCCACCTGGCGGGCTAAAGTAGGATCCGTCTATGTGCTGGAGACTATGGTGAGCGTGCGTGTGAGTTTACCCACCTGGCGGGTTAAAGTAGGATCCGTCTATGTGCTGGAGACTATGGTGAGCGTGCGTGTGAGTTTACCCACCTGGCGGGCTAAAGTAGGATCCGTCTATGTGCTGGAGACTATGGTGAGCGTGCGTGTGAGTTTACCCACCTGGCGGGCTAAAGTAGGATCCGTCTATGTGCTGGAGGTCATTGTGGTTATAACAGCGGCGCATTTGTGTATTGAAGATGTATTCTTGTCACAAAGGAGGAGAAAACGTTCAGTCTGCAAAAGCAAATGTTTTGCATTGCAAGCTGCACCGCAGTGAACCCAACACATTTTTAAATGTGTTGGAGGAAGTTGTAAGCAGGTGTTTTCAGGCTATGCAGCTTTAAAGTCCCACTTCTCCCGCCACCACAACAGGTCACCGGCCAAACTCAGGATGTGACCATGACGCCGTTCAAATGCACCGTCTCACTGTGTCAACGCCAGTGTGAGTGAACTAAACCGCCGACTGCTCACTTACAGGAGCACAGAGCAGAAGGGCGCCATGTCGCTCGTCCAGTGGGATGCAAAAGTGTTTTCACTGGAAAAACGTCTTTTAAGGCTCACATGTCCAGAAAGCACAGACATTGGTCAGAAAATGTGACTTGTGCAGCACTCCCAGATACACACTGTGAGACTCCCACTACAAGTGCGACCATGCAGGAGCCTGCTGCCAGTGTGCCAGATGCTGACGACACTGTCGGGATGGGTCTAATTTTTGTGACCTGTGTTTGAGAAATATATGCATGTTTTACATGGAACTTCAGGGACAGCATCTTCTTCCAGTGACTACCATCCAAAACATTGTTGAAGAAATACAGAATATACATGAGTTGGGACACACATATACTTTGAATCGTCTAAACTTGCTCCTAAAAGATATGTCAGTGTCAGATGAAGACATTGTAAAAACTAGTAACAATCTGACCTGTTTAAGCATTGCCACCCAGGGCCAATGAGAACGGCTTGCTCAAGAACCCAGTGCTTTAAAGACGTGTTCAAATACGTGGAGCCCAAACAAATCGTGTTGGCAGAGATGAGAGCAGGACAGAGAGGTGTGCCTGTTATATTCCTGCACTAAACACTTAAAAAGGGTATGCACAAGTCCGGCTTTTGGCAGGGCCTCATGTCAGCGGATCCCAATGCTTCAAAAACAGATGTTCTCTCTGACTGTTGTGATGGTGAGGTGTTTATGTCAAACACATTTTTCAGGAAAACCCAAGTTGTCTCAAGCTGGTTTTAGTACCAGGATGCATTCGAAGTTGTGAATCCACTGGGTTCTGCAAAAAAGAAGCACAAGGTTTTGGCTGTGTACTTCTCTCTTCTCAACATGCTCCCCCATGTACGGTCAAATGTTGACCCCATGCAGCTGGTTTGATTGGGTGGAGAGAAGGACTTCAAGGAATTTGGCCATGGCGAGGTTTTTTCTGAACTGCTGACTGATCTGAAAGAACTGGAGGGAAATGGGATATCAATGGGAGATGAACTTGTATTAAAGGGAGCTCTCTACTGCATTGCTGGAGACAACCTGGGCTCTCACACCATTGGTGGTTTCACAGACAATTTCAGTTCTTCTGAGTACTTCTGCAGATATTTTCTGATTTCTCGAACTGAATTTCAGGGTGCTGATCCTAACGTCTGTGGACTGGAGCGGACTCCAGAAACGCACAGCTCTGCCATCGAACAGCTGGAGACAGAGGATGCTCCACAAGTGCAAGGGATAAAGTTCAGGTCAGTATTTAATACTCTACAAAACTTTGATGTTTGTTCACCTGGCATGCCCCCCCCCTGTCTCGGTCATGAGGTCTTTGAGGGTGTCCTCTCATGCGATGTTGCTCTTTACCTCAAGTACCTGATCAACAAAAAGAAATGGTTCACCTGCACAATTTTGAACAGGCGAATCAAGCAATTAAAATACAAAGCAACAGATGCTTCCTCCAACCCTTGTGAGGTCAGTCCTCGCGCACTGAAACTGAGTGGACATGCTGTCCAAAATTGGAACTTCTTAAGACTGTTGCCTCTGATAATTGGAGACAAAGTGCAGGACCCCCAAGATAAAGTGTGGCAGTTAATTTTGCAGCTTAAGGACATTGTTGACCTGATTTGTGCTCAGCAAATTTCCAAGGCTCAGGTTGCATATCTGGATGTTCTCATTGAAGAATATTTGGAAACCAGGAAGGGACTATTTCCAGAAATCAGCTTGGGACCTAAACATCATTTTTTGCGGCACATATCCAGGACTGACACTGAAATTTGGCCCACTCCTTCATGGAAGGGGAGGCAGGGAGAGCAAGCCAGCTTGATGGGGGACTGGATGGTAGACTGGTTCATGGGAGGGGAGGCAGGGAGAGCAAGCCAGCTTGATGGGGGACTGGATGGTAGACTGGTTCATGGAAGGGGAGGCAGGGAGAGCAAGCCAGCTTGATGGGGGACTGGATGGTAGACTGGTTCATGGAAGGGGAGGCAGGGAGAGCAAGCCAGCTTGATGGGGGACTGGATGGTAGACTGGTTCATGGAAGGGGAGGCAGGGAGAGCAAGCCAGCTTGATGGGGGACTGGATGGTAGAGTGGTTCATGGGAGGGGAGGCAGGGAGAGCAAGCCAGCTTGATGGGGGACTGGATGGCAGACTGGTTCATGGAAGGGGAGGCAGGGAGAGCAAGCCAGCTTGATGGAGGACTGGATGGTAGACTGGTTCATGGAAGGGGAGGCAGGGAGAGCAAGCCAGCTTGATGGGGGACTGGATGGTAGACTGGTTCATGGGAGGGGAGGCAGGGAGAGCAAGCCAGCTTGATGGAGGACTGGATGGTAGACTGGTTCATGGAAGGGGAGGCAGGGAGAGCAAGCCAGCTTGATGGGGGACTGGATGGTAGACTGGTTCATGGAAGGGGAGGCAGGGAGAGCAAGCCAGCTTGATGGGGGACTGGATGGTAGACTGGTTCATGGAAGGGGAGCGCAGGCCGGTGTAACAGTAGGGAATAAGAGGGGGGGGGGGGTGATGCAGGCGGCGGTTGGGGCTCTGGTGGATCTGTGGAAACACAGAGAGACTGCGAGACACCAAGGCCAAACTACAAAGTGTAACAAGTAGTGGTAATGACAGTTCCAAAAATGTGCAGGGAGGAGAGGAGGAGAGAGGGGGAGAGGAGAGGAGGAGAGGGGGAGAGGAGAGGAGAGGAGGGAAGGGCTCCATGTAACCTGATGTGTCCCCCAGCAGTCTAAGCCTGTAGCAGCATAGCTATCAATGGTTCAGAGCTACCTGAACCAGTCCTAACTGAAGGCTCTGTCATAGAGGAAGGTCTTAAGCCTGGACTTTAACGTAGTTAAAGTGTCTGCCTCTCTGACCCATGGAGAGATGCTGGTTCCACAGTAGAGGAGCCGGTACCTGAAGGCTCTACCTCCCAGTCTGTTTTTATTGATACTGGGAGTCACTAAAAGACCTGCATTCTGGGAGCGGAGTGCTCTGGTGGGACAGGAGGGACTAATGAGCTCTTTCAGAGAGGATGGAGCTTCATCATTGAGAGCCTGATGAATCAGCAGAAGGACTTTGAAGTGGATTCTAGATCCTACAGGAAGGAGAGAAGCTAAAGTGGAGAGATGTGTTCTCTCTTCTTAACTCCTGTCAGAACCCTGGCTGCAGCGTTCTGGACCAGCTGGAGACTCTTTAGAGAGTATTTAGGACATCCTGACAGGAGAGAGTTGCAGTGGTCCAGCCTAGAAGTGATAAATGCATGCACCAGTTTTTCAGCATCACTCTGGGAAAGGATATTCCTAATCTTAGTGATACTGCAGGTGGAAGAAGGCGGTCCTGGTCACATGATTTATGTGGGAGCTGAAGGAAAGGTCCTGGTCAAAAATGACTCCAAGGTTCCTTGCAGTTGTCCTCAGGGTCAGGGTGATGCCATCTAGAGTAGTGATCTGGTTAGAGAGGTGTCCCTGTGGTGTTTAGGTCCAAAAATGATGACCTCAGTTTTATCTGAATTTAGCAGTAAGAAGTTAGAAGACATCCAGGATTTAATGTCTTTCAGGCAGTCTAGCAGATTAGTAAACTGGCTTGTGTCGTCTGGCTCCATCGACCAGTAAAGTTGTGTGTCATCCTCATAACAGTGGAAGTTGATCGAGTGCTTCTGGATTATGTCACCTAATGGGAGCATGGAAAGAGGGAAGAGAATCGGTCCTAAAACTGAACCCTGTGGTCCACCATATGTGACTCTGCTGATGATGAGACACTTTGAAAACACTTGGTGCAGTAACAACAGATGACTTGCAGTACATTACAGAGGGAGACTTGCTGCCAGTATTGAAGCCCATACAAGCCAGAAGACTGGTTGCTGCCTGGGCCCAAAAGGGGGAGTGTAAAACATTGACACCTCTACACAGCACACTTCTCTTCTTGAGCTGCACAAGTAATGCAATCGTTTAATTTCTCTAAGAGTAGAAAAACATTAAAGGTTTCATGATCTCAAGTCTCTTTTGTTGTACTTTTACAGACTCCATTCACTCCAAGTTGGTCTGAAAGCACACTTCCAGGAACTGACTGGCGTGAGTTTGATTGAGTCCTTCCTTGCTAATGTGGACACAAAGGGGGCACGCCTCTTCAACTTCTTCAAACGTGTTGCTGCACAAAAACATTAACAAGTTCTGGATGCTCTTCTCAAGCTTCAAACTGAAAGAGGTCAGTCCACTGGTTGATCAGAAGAGGTCATGCAGATGGTGCCTCTTTTACTGGCTCATTTTGTTGAGAAGGAAGAGCATCTGTTCCATTTGGTTGAGAAGACCAGCATTGCTGCGGAGGTTCAGGTGGAGAATGTGCCTCCAACACCCTGCCTTACTGTGTGTGGTAAGTAAACTGAACCAAACCTGCAAGCTTTCTCTATCGGTGTACTAGCACCCACATGTACTTTTACTTGTTTATTTTCATGTTAGCTTGGAGATCATTTTGAGACAGTGGCTAACATTTGACCTGCTAACAAGTTCTGCTAACAGTAGGTTGTGTGACTCTCATCCTATATTGAAATAAGTACCATTGAATTTATGGCTGTTATTGAAGCCCTTGTCATTAAAGTTTATTTTTTTGTTCATGCTAATTCTTAGGGTCCTCCTGCTTTGCCGCTGAGACATTTATGCTGAGCATCGACAAAGAGGTTGTCAACGACCACGTCACTTCCTTCACATCTGCCTGATGTTTGGCAGTGACTCCTGCCTCAACATACACGACCCCGTGGAACTACGGTCTACACTGGAGTTCCTCCAACGGTGATTTTTTTTTCTTTTTATAACATTAGAAAATGCAAGATATCCCATCTGAGATTCTCTCTCTCTCTCTCTCTCTCTCTCATATACGAAGGTGTTTCTTTTCAATCAATCCTGAGAAAGGCACCAAAGTCGAGTGGAAGAAGAAGAAGAAAGTGTTCTCAGTCAATCCCAGAGTCTTCACTCTGACCTCAGACCTGGCTGACCATGAGTGGACCTCCCAGTGAAGTTGAGGGCCAGTATGATAGAAGGTACACTCAGTGTTACAGTCACTGCAGACATTGTGTTTAACTTGATGCATGAACTTGATCCTCTACATGAAATGAAAATGCTTTTCAGGGCAGCTACCAACGGTGTTAAGATAAGGCCAAAGGACTTCAGAGAGTTTGTGAGACCTGAGGGAGGTGTCCACGTCCTGAATGAGGATCAAAGGGCGGAGACGTGAGGTTGATTTATGCATGGACTTACACACACACACACTCACACACTACTGAAACACAGCATAACCATGTGTTCACATTCTTATACATCATACACTGTACACACTCTGAGGACAAGTACGAGTGGGATTCATGACTCGTCCAAATATGAAAGCACTAAATTCAGTTCAGTGTCAGTGCTGTGCAAAATAAGACTTTTTTGCTGTTTTTGGAGACATTCTTGTGAAGGTGTGACATTCAGTGTTCCTTCATACCTAGAATGAAGCTAATTAGCTGTGATTTATTTTTTTAGTTTAACTAACAACAGGAGCAGTGTGGGACAGTTTGTACATGTTCAGCGTTATTGCACTGGTTTTGTACTTTAAAAAAGTTGAGGTAAAATTGCTAGTATTTGAAACTTTTGCTCCACTTAAGGGAAACTTTGGTTTATTTCAACCTGTCTCCCATCGTCATAAATGTGCTTCATGTGACGAGTGAGGTGAAAATATTAGTTGTCCTGTTAGCAGTTGTCTAGATGCACCCTGAGCTGCTCCTAGCTTCAGACCCTTTACAACAGGGGTGTCCAAACTGGTCCAGTAAGGGCCGGTGTGGCTGCAGGTTTTCATGCCAACCAAGCAAAAGCAACACCTGATTCTACTTAGATCAACTAAGCTGTGTCCACACGGCTCATTGGTTGGATCAGGTGTTGCTTTTGCTTGGTTGGAATGAAAACCTGCAGCCACACCGGCCCTTACTGGACCGGTTTGGACACCCCTGCTTTACAAGGTAAGTGAACGGGCACATATCCAGGACTGACACTGAAATTTGGCCCACTCATCAGGCTATGGACCATGGGTTTTGAGAGCAAACATAGTTACTTCAAAAGATGTACTAGGCATGTGAAGAATTTCAAAAATCTGTGTGACTCTTTCAGAGAGACATCAGATGTTTCAGGCCTTTCTTTCCGCTGGGTCAGTGGGTCCTCCAGCCTTGCAAATAAAAGACGGATCACCTTTTTACTCGGAGCTGTACAGTGAGCAAGTTAAAGGCATAATTCTCCATTTTGGCTTCACTGAAAGAAATAGAATACACACCGCCTCACGTGGTCAGTATAAATGTCAGAGAAGATGTAGAAACCACATGTAAACGTGTTCTGTTAGCTTCCCTGTTTTAAGCCATCTTTGTTTACATGGTTTGAGCGAATTACCTCCACTCGCAATCATGAAAGCTGCGCCGGGTAGGGCTATAAGCTCCCACAACACATTCACATGTGGCTTCTATATGTTCTCTGACATTTATACTAACGATGTGGGTTGGGGGGGGGGGGGGGGCTTGTTTAGTGGACTAACTTTGCCCGTGAAAGTGTGCCTGTTCACTTACCTTGTAACAGGTCTGAAGCTCGTAGCAGCGCTCCGGCTGTATCTGGACAACGGCCAATATGACAACTAATATTTTAACGTCACGAGACACATGAAGCACATTTATGATGATAGGAGACAGGTTGAAATAAACCGAAGTTTCCTTTTAGGGATTATTTTATTTTGATAATGTGAATATGTTACTGTAAGTACACTGATATCACTTTGTGGTCAGATTTGTACCAAAATATGCACTTAAACATTCTCAACTTAATTGTAAAGGTTTCTTGTTAGAGTTTGTAAGTAAAGTGTGTTCAGTTTACTACAGTGGTTTTGACATTGGAACAGAAAGTGAACTTTTGAACATTTCTTCCATAATGTTGTTCTCATTCTTAGATATTTTGTGATATGTTAAACTTCAAATATTTGATGGTTACACCATAACAAATATAAAATAAAGATTTTCTATATTTGAAAAATTTTAAGATGGATGTTTTTTCTGGCTGTTCTGGTACATGAAGTAATTTGACAATATTAATTCATGCTCTGTCTATTAAGTTTACAGAATAGAAGGAATGACAGATTACACTGTCTGGCAAGTTCTGCATCTGACAACAATTGAAATGCTAATTTGGCTGAATATTAAAAGCATATTTAGAATCTGTACATCTGATATTTTCTTTTTTTTTATTACTTTTAATAAGTACATTTTCTAACCGTTAAATCAACAGCATCAATATATTTTTTACCATAAAAGAAAATGTTTTACTGTAATTTAATGGTAGAGTTATGGCAACCACAGCTGCCGGTATTTTACCGAAAAACAAAAAAAAATACCGTAATATATGATACCGTTTCTGTCGTGTTTATGACTGAGACTGTAATTTTGACAGGAGATTACTGTAAACAGGTTTATGTTTTAACTGTGGTTTTTGCGGCAAACTACCGTAAACAAATAACAGTTCTGTTCTGAAAAATTTAGTTGCCAAAACAGCATACCGTAAAGTCCTCTACATTGTCATTTTTACGGTGAAATACTGGCAACCACAGCTGCCAGTATTTCACCGGATTTTTTCTTACAGTGTAAGGTTGAATACATATGGGGGGGGGGGGCAGTGTACCAATGTATGCACTCACCTGTGTCTCAGGGTAAGTAAATCTAAAATGTAGGGAAAGTAAATGAGATTTATGACATTAAAAGAAAGAATGAAGAGCTCAGCCATCATCGGTCCTGGAGAGGATCTGCTGCTGCCCTGAGGTGCAAATCACAATGACAAAAAATATAAATCATTGAATTAAAAATGCAACAAAAAAATGTTATTCAAGAAAACAAGAGACAAAAAAGTCACACCCACAGACACACAGACCAAGCCAATCAGTGACCAGCTCTGAATTTGTAGTTGCTTTTTGTTGCTGTTGTGATTTCTGACTTTTTCTTGTTGTTTTTCTCTTGTGAATTTGATTTACATTTTGCCGTTGTGTTTATTCATGCTCTTTTGTGCTGAGGTGTTGGTGTCCAGTAACATTTACGGTGTATACTTCAACCGGTACCACAGGACCAACTGAGCATCTGCTTCTGCTCCCTCTAACCTGTAACACAACATCTGGTTGAGTGTGCTGCATGCTGGTGCATCCTCTGGATGTACGTGCACTCTGCTCTGATGGAGCGTGTGTCTGTGTGACCACAGCGGGAGGCTCCGGGATATTTACATTCGCTGAGCTGAGTAATGAAGTTTGACGTATGCTGCTGCCGTCCTGTTGTGTGCCCTCACAGCCTCATGTCTACTTGTCAGTGGTGCGGCAAAATGGTTTCCCATTTTTCGTCCGACGAGCATCTGTAGACACATGGAAGCTCCTCTCACTTCCCTCCCACCACTTCAGACTCCAACATCTCACTCAAACTGGAAACAGACCCATCTGTGTTCTCAGATATGTGTGACATTAATCTTCTGAGGGGAACCCCTGATAGCAGCAAGCCGGGTCTGACTCCAGTGAGGGAAGGACGGTCAGCATCCAGGGAGAAGGTGGCTGAACCATCTCTCATCTGGAGGGCCAAATCACACCCTGCTGGTGCAGCCGTGTCATCACTCTGTAATGTGTGACAGCAGCGCCTCCACCCTCACTCGGGCGAGTGGCGTCCCTGCCGAGGAGGTTGTGAGCAGGTTCAGGAAGCCTCTCACAGCCGCTGCCTCAGAGAAGAACAAGGTTGATGTGGCGCCTGACATCAGTGCTGACAGGGGGAGGTGCTAAACTCCAGGGCCCCAGCAGGTAGAGAAACAGAGGTGGCTGAGCTGTTGGGCTCCTGCCCACAAGCAGGGTTCTCCTCCGTGTCTTGGAGCTCAGGTGAGGAGGTCCAGCTCAGTCTCCTGCAGACGTTCCAGCCAGTAGCCAACAACCATCAACACCACCTTGGACTCAGAGCAGCCAGGCAGAAGGAGGGCGAGAGCTGCCGTGAGTCAGAGGCTTTGGTCTTTGACCTTCTTTGCTGGTATCGTCTCCAGGCTCAGCAAGCCTCAGCTTACAAAACATGGTTTCATGGAGCGACACGCTGCAGTGTTCATGTGCTGATGGAACCGTGCCGTGTCATTCAGAGGGGAAGAGTTTTGTTTCAGGCTCCATCAAGTCGACTATTTTCTCACCATGCTGGCAAAGCCAACATCTCTGATGTCGTTTTTGGAGCTCCGGTAAGGACGGAGAGGTGTGGCTGCGTATGTCTTCAAGATTCTTGAGTGAATGCCGGACAAAAACAGCCTAAAATACCAAACTACAAACCAACCAGGATCAAGCAGTTATTGTTGCCTGATGATTTCTGAGCACATGTAGACACTGAAAAAAATGATATTCAAACTAATGAAAGTTAAAATTGGAATTCTAAACTCAAATTTGGAAGTCTTTTTAAATGAAAGATGAATTATCTGAACAAAAGACAATTAGTTGGCACAACAGTTGCAAATTTCCTTCCAAACTGGCCTCAAAATTGAACATTGCCATGCTGGAAGTAGCCTTCATTATTTAATCTTCTACGATCCCAGAACCTTGACTCATTCACGTTTAGGTCCATCACTCCTCCAATACCAGCCAACAGGAAGACATCCAGGCTTGTATCCTTTTAGTCAGCTGAACATGCTGAACCACACGTGGATGCAGGTGAACTCCATCCATCCATCCCTCCATCCATGTTCTCCCTCTTCTCCTGTTGAGGGTGGTGGGGGTGGAGCCTATCCCAGCAGCCTTCCCCCTGGACAGGTCACCAGTCCATGGCAGGGCCAACACATAGAGACAGACAACCATTGGCTCTCCCAGCCACGCCTACGGTCAATTTAGAGTCTGGATTAACCTGGTCCCTCTTGATGTCTTTGGACTGTGGAGGAAGCTGGAGTACCAGAGAGAACCCAGCAGGAACAGGGAGAACATGGAGACTCACCCAGAAAGACCCCGTGCTGCAGCCGGGGCTCCACCCACAACCTTCTTGATGGGGGCCACAGGGAGGACCACTGCTCCACCGTGCCTCCCCACAGGTGAACTACATTTTGCCTGCAGTTGCCTCAAAGTCTCTGTGCCATGTTCATCCAATCAGAGCCCCTCATTGGAATTCATGGCTCACCCTCTGGAACTCCGGCCGTGAAGGAGGTGTCTCATTCACTCTCTCTCTTCATTTGCTTTATTCCTCCATATCATTTGTCCTCTAAGGCCAGGCCCTGATCGCACCCCCACCACACACAGGCAACACACTCCTCTCCACGCACTGTATGCATGAGTGCTGTCCACTGCAGCCTGGCCATGCCGGAAGACAGCGCAGAGAATTCTGCGAGTGAGAGAATGATTCACTCTGTTACACAAAAACACAACAATAAAAACACACACACACACACATCCCTGAGACCACACCAAAGGGTGCAGCTTGTAAAATGTAATGCATCAGTTTGAGTTTTATTTATATGAATATCTCAGTTTGACTTGTCATCCCTGATTAAGTTGAGGCAATGTAAACCACATTTCAAGTGAACATTCTGTGGATGACATTACCAGGGGCAAAGACAGAAACACCCACCGCAAAGGAAACAACGCAGTCATGAGACAAACGCACCTCATGTGCGCTGGACGTGAACAGCAGTCACAATGCAAATGAACAAAGACGTTGCCTTTTCGCAAACTTTTGTTGAGTACACAAATAATTGTGCTGATGTTTTTTTATTGTGATGATGACAGTCAATTCTGTAATGAGCCACATTTGCTTGTTAGCCAGAGTTTACAGCAGCAGGATCACTTGTGTTCCAGCATCGTCCCCCCCTTCGTGTTTGTTTCACACTCCACAGATCTGACACCTTTTGACGTAGCAGGTTTCGTTGATTTCACCTTTGGCCGATGAAATTAGGACAAAGACATATCAACTAACTTTCCAACGTAGCTGCGAAAAATGAAAAGCTAATTTGTGTGTTAGAGTGCCTGAATTGCATCACCCCCAACCCATAACACGATGTTGACAAGAATGGTCACATCCAATATAGAACAGGTCAGCAGACTGCTCGGTTTGCCCCTCCTCCCATCCATTATCCATCCATCCACCCCTCCATCCATCCATCCATCATCTTCCGCTTATTCTTATTAAGGGTCGCGGGGGGTGGAGCCTCTCCCAGCAGCCTTCCCCCTGGACAGGTCACCGGTCCATGGCAGGGCCAACACATAGAGACAGACAACCATTGGCTCTCCCAGCCACGCCTACGGTCAATTTAGAGTCTGGATTAACCTGGTCCCTCTTGATGTCTTTGGACTGTGGAGGAAGCTGGAGTACCAGAGAGAACCCAGCAGGAACAGGGAGAACATGGAGACTCACCCAGAAAGACCCCGTGCTGCAGCCGGGGCTCCACCCACAACCTTCTTGCTGGGGGGCCACCGTGAGGACCACTGCTCCACTGTTCCACCTTCTCCTGTCCCACTGCCTCTCATTCACCCAGCAGCAACAGAGGCAAGCCATGAAAAGCACCGGCCTTCCATTCGTTGGAGCTGTTGGGGCTTTTGATGTGTTTGGATCATCCGGCTGCTCCTCTTTTCCTAACCACCGTGCAAGAGGTGGAGGAGGACCCATGTGTTCTTGAGACAAGACAACTACTGGTGCTACGAGAGTCTAAGTGGCCCCCACACAGAACAAGTCAACGATGCAGGTCTGGAACACTCGTCAACACTTACACATACTTGAAGCTATGTCATTTTCTCATAGACCTCTCCAACAAAATGAGGTGTTGATGAAAAGTGTCTGTGTCATACGTTAGTCTGTTATCAAAGAGGTGAGCAGGGTCTGCTTCCAGTCTCTCACGCTGCAGTTATGCTCTCAGACCCTAACTTAGGCTGCTCAGGATATGTGGACACATGAACAGAGGCTCTGCAACACCATCTAAATGAGAGACACTTGTGGCTCAACAGAATCAGTAAAACAGCTCTGTGGAATCTCCTGTGACACAGAGGCCATTTGTATTTGTCAGAATGCTGCTCAACACCCTGCTAATGTGCTTGCAGGATGCCGCTACCTGCTTTTCCCTCCAGGCAGAAATCCCTCCTAATTATTCACATTTTGAAGTGAGCTGGGTGGTGGAGACTCTCTCCCTCAGTGCCTCCTCCGTCACATACAACTTAATAACTCACTGAAAGCTGCAGCCACACACCCCCGGGCTGAGAAAAGTGTGCTGTGCTTGTTTGTGTGTAAATGACTGGACCTGCTAAAGAACATGAACCACATGTCTGGCAACATTTATGAAGCTTCAACTCCTCCTGGGCCTTCCAACACAATCCTGAACTTTCTCGTCCAGCCTTGCTGCTACACTCTAGCATCACATAAAGTGCAGAACTCAAGTGTGTTCTTTCATTCAGCTTTGGTAAATGAATACTGAGAACCACATGTTTACAGTCACCTCAGACGTTTATGCTACACTTTTGCCTTCTTATATTTTTGTATACTTTCAATTTCAGAAGACATGTTATATTACACCAAAAATGTCTTTTTCAGAATTTAATTCACTCTCCATGCTTGAATTTTTCAGCTATCCTGATTTATGACAAAATCCCTGTTTTCCTTTTCCCTTGTCGTCATCGTCTTCCTCCACTTATCTGGTTGGTCCAGGTCGCGGGGGCAGCAGCCTCAGAAAGGAAGCCCAGGCTGTCCTCTCCAGCCACTTCCACCAGCTCTTAGGGGAAATCCAGAGGCGTTCCCAGGCCAACTAAGAGATATAATCCCTCCAGCGTGTCTTGGGTTGGCCCCGAGGCCTCCTCCCCACCTGGAACACCTCCCAAGGGAGGCGTCCTCACCAGATGCCTGAACCACCTCCACTGACTCCTCTACATGGAGGAGCAGCAGCTCTACTCCGAGTCCCTCCTGAAGGACTGAGCTTCTCACCCTGTCTCTAAGGGAGAGCCCAGCCTCCCTGAGGAGGAAACTCATTTCAGCCGCTTGTATTCAGGATCTCGTTCTTTCAGTCATTACCCAGAGCTCATGACCACAGGTGAGGGGTGGAACGTAGATTGACAGGTAAATTGAGAGCCTCTCCTTTTGGCTAAGCTCCCTCTTCACCACAACGGACTGGTTTAGCACCCGCATCACTGCAGGTGCTGCCACAATCCGCCTGTCAATCTCCCGCTCCACCTTACCCTCACTCGTGAACAAGACCCAGAGATACTTAAACTCCTCCACCTGAGGCAGGACATCACCCCTGACCTGGAGTGGGTAGGCCACCCTTTTCCGGCTGAAGACCATGGCCTCAGACTTGGAGGTGCTGATTCTCATCCCAGCCGCTTCACATTCGGCTGTGAACTGTCCCAGCAAGAGTTGGAGGTTGTGGCTTGATGGAGCTAAGAGGACCACGTCATCCGCTAAAAGCAGAAACGACATCCTTCCGCCACCAAACTCGACCCCCTCCACCACCCGGCTGTGCCCAGAAATTCTGTCCATAAAAGTTATGAACAGAACCGGTGACAAAGGGCACCCTTGGCAGAGTCCAACCCTCACCAGGAACAAGTCTGACTTACTGCCGGCAACGCGGACCAGACTCTCACTCCTCAGTTAGAAAGACTGAATGGCCCTTTGTAACAGGTCATCCACCCCATACTCCCAGAGTACCCCTTCCCCCTCCTGGAAACCATTCATAAGCCTTCTCCAGATCCACAAAACACATGAGGACTGGTTGGGAAAACTCCCATGCCCCCTCCACCACCCTAGCGAGGGTGAAGAGTTCCACGGCCAGGATGAAAACCACACTGCTCCTCCTCAAACTGAGGTTCGGCTATTGCCCTGACCCTCCTCTCCAGTACCCTGGTATAGACCTTTCCAGGGAGGCTGAGGAGTGTGATCCCCCGATAGTTGGAACACACCATCTGGTCCCCTTTCTTAAAGATGGGGACCACCACCCCGGTCTGCCACTCCAGAGGCACCACCCCCAAAGGGGGTGAGGGGTTCCCCAAAGTATTCCTTCCACTGCCCAATTATTTCCCCAGTTGATGTCAGCAGTCTCCCGTCCCCACTGTAAACAGTGTGTGCATGTTGCCGCCTTCCCTCCCTGGGGCGACAGACAGTTTGCCAGAACCTTTTCGGAGCTGACCGATAGTCATTCTCCATGGCCTCA
The DNA here is from genome assembly GCF_037954235.1 of Aulostomus chinensis. NCBI lineage: Eukaryota > Metazoa > Chordata > Actinopteri > Syngnathiformes > Aulostomidae > Aulostomus > Aulostomus chinensis. Next base: position 28,336,805 of record NC_141330.1, read on the forward strand.
CCAAACTCTTCCCATGCCTGAGTTCTTGCACACCACTTGGCCCGCCGTTCCTCCCAATCACATCCCTCCAGGTCACGCTGTCATTGCCCACATGAGTGTTGAAGTCCTCCAGTTGGAAAATTGAGTTCCCAGTTGGGGCGCCATCCAGCACCGTTCCCAAGGACTCCAAAAAGGGTGGGTATTCTGAGCCGCTGTTTGGCACATAAGTGCAGACAGCAGTCAGGACCCGTTCCTCGACCCGGAGGGGCACCAGGCCCCTGTCCCAGGCCTTGCTCCAGGGCAGGGCCCCGGTGCCCCTCCAGGCTGGGTACACAGACTCTTTGCTGTCTCTGCCATGAAGTGTCTTTTGAACAGTTCTTTGTCTGGCCCTTCGCCGAGGACCAGTCTGCCTTGGGTGACCCTACCAGGTGTAAAATGCCCCTGACAGCATAGCTCCTCGGGTCTATCAGGCACTCAAACTCCTCCTCCACCACAATAAGATGATGGTTCCAGAAGGAAATGAAAAATTTTTTTTTTAAATTGTATTGACTATTTATTGTATTTGTACATGGGCGGCGCGGTGGAGCAGTGGTCAGCACTGTCGCCTCACAGCAAGAAGGTTCCACGTTTGAGTCATGGCTGGGGCACGGGGTCTTTCTGGGTGAGACTCCATGTTCTCCCTGTTCCTGCTGGGTTCTCTCTGGTACTCCAGCTTCCTCCACAGTCCAAAGACATCAAGAGGGACCAGGTTAATCCAGACTCTAAATTGACCGTAGGCGTGGCTGGGAGAGCCAATGGTTGTCTGTCTATATGTGTTGGCCCTGCCATGGACTGGCGACTTGTCCAGAATGAACACCGCCTCTCACCTGAAGGCTGCTGGGATAGGCTCCAGCCCCCCTGTGACCCTTAACAGGAATAAGCGGAAGAAAATGGATGGATGGATGGATGGATGGATGGATGGATGGATGGATGGATGGTTGGTATTTGTACATGAACAACAAAACTCATCCTGTGCTCAAGGTGTCCTATGGAGGAGTGAGCAGCCGTGAGCAGAACCCTAACACACCTCTCCAATGGTGAAGGACGCCCAGCAGGCACGGACGAACACTAAATATATCTGACTAGTGATTTCTGACTTCTAGAGTCACTGGTGAGTACTTGAAGGGCAAAATACACAGCATCCACAACATCAGCCATTATTCAGTGATCGAGCCAATATAATCCAGATTAAACAGAGCCAACAACTGCACATATTGCAGGATTCACATATCCAGCTTTAACCAGGAGGATTTTAGAAAGTCTGGACAGCTAAAAAAACACAAAACACGTGAAACATGAGAGTCCGATCAGCTTTCTTCACATGCGTTCCAGTCTGGATGCTACAATAGGATTTCAAAGTGCCTGTCGCAGGACATGCAGGCCGTTTCCCTACAGGTACCAAATGAATGTCTGGTTGATGGGTTGGTGACAACAAGCGGATCTGATGACTGACAAATAAACACTTGGAACCAAAAATTTCTGATTTGATGGATGAATCAGATTTTCCTGCAGTGTGAAGGTCTGAGAGTTCTCCCTGTTCTGAAAGTTCGCCACCACAACGTTCTCTGACACCAGTCGCTGGGAACCCTGCTGTTGCTTCTGTTGAAGATGTTAGCTTAGCACTGACATAAGCTAGCGCCATAAAACTTCATCCAAATTATCTCTTCCTTTTCAATAATTTTTTCCCCCCACTTGCCGGCTCCTCTGTGTTTGTGGTGTTTGACCTCCGCGGTCCAGCCTGCTCACCTTCTTGTTGGGACATTCCCTCTTGTCTCATGCTTGGCCTCGCCATTATTCAGGGTAGGCCTTGATTTGTTTTATTCTTTCATTTTCACATGGAGCCGTAGCTGTTCCTCAGCTTCACTCCAGACTCAGAAATAGGCTGAGTGTTTTTCTAGCAGACAAAGAACTGGGCCTGAGACTGCATTATGCCCCATTGCCTGAAGGAGAATCTGGTACAGTATCTCAGAATCTGTCAAAACTATTTCGAGATGCCACTGACTTGTAGGAGAGTGTGTTTTACCTTCTTCCTCCTCGACGTCTGCTGCTGCTTCCCTGCTAATACTGAAGCGTTTTCTATTTCCACTCTCCTTCCAGCGTCTGGTGCACCTGCTGACAACAGATGGATGGAGGTGTTGATTCCATCGTGCAATATTTTAAAACTAATTTGGCTGATATTTACAAAGGCAAATATTACATGTATAAAAACAATTTTACCTGATACTTTAAAAAGTTTGTTTATTTCTGCCCATAAATCATATATTTATTGTTCTCTTTACCATTGATGACGATCAAAGAAGGAAAACTGATCAAAGATCCAAACTGAGCAAATATATAAATATTGATCAAAATGATACATTTCTAAAATGACTGATATCTGTGTGCTGATACCACTGTGCGACTCTTTTTCCATGATGGGCAAACAAACCCTGGTTAAACAACTGCATGGATGCTGGTTCACGTTGTGGAATCAAGAAAACTGATATCTTTGTTATTATTTACTTGGAACAGCTTTGTGGTAAAATGATGTTGATTGGTATCAGCAGATGTTGGTCATTATTTAGACGCATCATCCAGCTCTCCTCAAGTCTGCTCTTGTTATTTATCCTCTCTTGTTAATGAGGAAAGAATACGGTAAATACATAATTCGTGGACTTTCCAAATGTTTTGGGAATAAAGGAAAACAGGTCTTTCTTTCTAATTAAAAAATTTCAATTATTAAGGATTCCTCTTCCACAGTTCTACAGTACAACAAGCTCTGGTCCAGTCCAGAGATTACTGGAACCAACTACTGAATCAACCAGTCCCCATTGCCCATAACATGAAGTCCAACCAGGGAATTTGTGTTCCCACCAGTTTTTTGTGGTGCTGCCAACATACAATGTGGTGAGAAAACATTGAAGTATTATTAATCATTTAGACAAGTCAAATCAAATCAAGTCCCTCATCTCGAAGTTATGACGCTTTGTAGTTGGAGCCTGTTTTCATCCTGATAAAAATGGGTTTTTGATGCTGATCCTAACTTGAGCCTGCTGATGCTGAATATTTGCATCTCAATGCAAGACAAAGCATTCATCCATCCATTCATTCTCTTCCGCTTAGTCCTGTTCAGGGTCGTGGGGGGGTGGAGCCTATCCCAGCGACTACGGGCGAGAGGCAGGGTTCCCCCTGAACAGGTCACCAGTCCATGGCAGGGCCAACACATAGAGACAGACAACCATTGGCTCTCCCAGCCACGCCTACGGTCAATTTAGAGTCTGGATTAACCTGGTCCCTCTTGATGTCTTTGGACTGTGGAGGAAGCTGGAGTACCAGAGAGAACCCAGCAGGAACAGGGAGAACATGGAGACTCACCCAGAAAGACCCCGTGCTGCAGCCGGGGCTCCACCCACAACCTTCTTGCTGGGGGCCACAGTGAGGACCACTGCTCCACCGGGCCGCCAAGACGAAGCATACATCTCAAAAAATAAGAAGATCCAGCAGGGATCAGACAGAGAGGTTTAATTAGTGGCAAAGAAAAACACCATGATACAAATAAAAGGGCTAAAATGAAATTTGAAAAAACAAAACAGACAAAGTCTATAATTGCACCGGGTTTCCGAGGACCATTATCGCTGACGGACAGGTGGATGAAACGTTGCTTTTGTAAAACTGTTGATGTCACCATGTGACTGCACTGGTCTGTGTGTTACTGTGTTTCCTCACCAAATGCGAATGCAAATTTCGCGTCACGTTATTTGGACGAATATGACGCCAGATCATTTTAGTGTCCATTTGTGTCATTCACGCGAATATGCGAATTCGCTCACCTGCCCGAGTAGCGAGTATTTCCGGCAACATTTCCTTCCGTCATTTCACCATGGATATTCAAAGAACTGTTGCATTGTACCTGCCGTGGAAGGCCAAAATACTTCGGAAAACTGAACGCTGTCATATCTGAGTTATCAACACCATCTAACACCAATTTCCCCGCTCGGTGACCCGAGCTCCTCCAGGGGCTCCGTCTGGATAACTGCCGCTTCAAGCGGCATTTTCGGATGACGACTGGCCAGTTTGACGACCTGCTAGCTGGGATCGGTGACAGAATCTCACGAATGGACACCAATTTATTCAACCAGTTCTTGTAATTTTGACACGTAGTGTCATACAGCACCGGGTTTCCACACACAGCCACAATCAACTTGTCCGCCATCTTGTCAGTCACAGTCAGTTAGTCAGCCGTGACGTTGGGACATCCTCAACGCTGATTGGCCGTCTTGATGCGAATTTTTCGCCAAAGTTCAATATTTTAGACTTGTGCGAATGGCGAATTTTTTGCCTTGCGAATTCGCGCATTCGCCTCATTCGCACTGTCAGACTGAAAATTCGCGCATTTGCATAGACTTTAAATGGAAACTGTTCGCACAAATGCGCGCTCGGTGTGAACGCACAGTTATAGTTCTTTCATCTTTAATTTAGAGTCAGGTTTGATATGAAGCTAATGATGCTAACAGCACATGGCGACGATGCTCAGGACTTGCCGTCCCTCCTAGCTGCAGGTGTCACAAGCTAGCACGGCTAACGCTCCTCACCAGTCCTTGTTTTTGGCAGATTTTGCCAAAGGTGTAAACTACAAACATGGCAGCACAGCTGGTCGAACACTGCAAGATATTTAGTAAAGGAGTCGATAATATTTTACGCGGTGGAGGACAGGCGAGAATGTTAACAGGAGATCCCACTGTCTTTGGAAAAAAGAATCGTGATCATGTGTTTCATCACTGATGAATGATCTGCTCACAGTTGAACAAATAAATAAAAGCAGAATATATATGATAGGAAATATACGGTATAACAAAATCTATAACCCTAAAAACTGCACTCATCTGGGGACACGCACACCCCCAGACATTCAGAATAGACCCCGAAGCCGCCGCCATTTGCGCCATTAAGAATTTCAGCCGCAGCCAGCCAATAACTGAGCCGCCATCTGATAAACTTTGGCTGAGCTGGTTAGAATTTGCATCAAATAATAATTGTATCAGAAAGAGACACAGACACACACGAAATAATAAACAATAACGATACAGGAGATGGGCTGCACGGTGGAGCAGTGGTCAGCACTGTGGCCTCACAGCAAGAAGGTTCCGGGTTCGAGTCCCGGCTGCAGCACGGGGTCTTTCTGGGTGAGTCTCCATGTTCTCCCTGTTCCTGCTGGGTTCTCTCTGGTACTCCAGCTTCCTCCACAGTCCAAAGACATCAAGAGGGGACGAGGCTAATTGATTCTCTAAACTGACCGTGAGTGTGAATGGTTGTTCGTCTCTCTATGTTGTTCCTGCGATGGACTGGCGACCTGTCCAGGGTGAACCCCGCCTCTCGCCTGTGGATGCTGGGATAGGCTCCACCCCCCACGACCCTTACTAGTGAGGAATAAGCGGAAGACGACGATGGATGGATGGATGGATACAGGAGATCTACTTCCCCACTGGATTCACCGCAGCAGTCTTGTGCTCGTTGCTACGATACACAGGACTCACAGTGAATTGACGACCAATTAAAAGTGCACGTCTTCCATACGCGATGGATTTGAAGCCATGGATTTTTTTCTCGCGCTCACTCAGATGAAATGGCGGAAAGAAGCAAACAAGGTCGTTTTGATCTCACGTTTCAGACACTTTCCTAATTCCTACGTAGGCACACTCAGACCTTTGTTCAGTCTTCAGGGCCCGGTTGCACCAACACCTGAACCAAAGATTGATGATAGGAACCAAATATTTTGGAATGGAGGGATTTACATTGACCGCGATACAACTGCAGTAACATTGCACCGTTCCCAGAGAAGTTCAGTGCTAGTTGACAACGCACGCTTCAGTGTACACTGAAATGAAATGAGCAGAACGTTGTGCAGAATAATATAACAATGTGTGCTTCAACTAAATATAAAGTTGAACAGCAAATTGTCATAAAAATGCAATGCATGACGTTATTCCGTGAAGTTTAAGAGTGTGCATCTATTCTATTTCTTACACAGCAGCAGGGACATTTATTTCACGATAGTGGCAATTGAGTGCGCCTAGCACGATAGCTAATATTGCCAAATAAGCTAGTTCTAGCTATAAATCTTCACTTTAGGTGTTTGTGCAACCGTTGTTGGAAGTAAGAATGCCTTTTTGTCAGGACTGGAATGCAATTTTAAATCAGTATAACATGGACTGATCTGTAGACATGAAGTGGCAGCTTAAGCCATTTGCAGCTATGAACATTTTGGCGGCTGCAGCAGCCATTTAGGTTTTGGCTGAGCCGGCTAGCCAGCCAATATCTTCATCAGCCAGCCGTTATTCTCAAAACAAACGGCTTCGGGGTCTAATTCAGAATCATACGAGCACGTTTATGGGTACGACCCTGCGGTTCCATGCAGCTAAACAACCATGTACAACCAACACGTGGTGTACCACACGCACACACACTCACGTCAGCTTCTGGTCTCTGGTCCTACAACACACAAACTGTGCGAAAGAAGAAAACCCAGCCGTCGTGGTTTGGGCTGACCTGCTCTGACGTCTGAGGATTCAATCAGCCATTTCCATTTGATGCCTCTTCATGCATCACAAGGGGCTTCAAGGGGAAACTAAACACCCCTGCATTGCTCTTTGCACAGGCTCCACCCACAGGGAGTTTTCATTTCAGCTGCTCGCCAGTCGCAGCAGCACTCGTGGCCTATTGAGCTGTGACTAGAGGCTCTCACACGAATAGTGCTTCCCTCATCTAGTCGGGTTCATTTAATCGGATCAAGAACAAAATCAAAGTGAATAATCCCAGAATGTCCTTGTTCCACCCTGCAGACCAGTTGAAGTATTGCCAGTGAGCTCAAAAACACAGTTGAAGGAGCAGTGCAACAGAACTGGGGGTGGGTTCTCTCCTGTCCAGTAGATTATTTGTCACCTGGAGCTCAGACACTTCCACATCCTGGCACTTGAGCTCCTCAGGACAGACAGCTCTTTCATGCAGGCGTCCCCTGCAATGCATCAGTCTCTGGCCATGTTTAGAGGAGGGACCTCCTGCTTTAGATGAGGTGCTCTCTTCTACCAGCTCATGTTACTTCATTTTGTTTTCACAGAAGTCCATTTCCTCTGAAGCCTCGGGAGGAGGCTCTCAGCCTCTTGCCAAACTGTGTCCCTCCTCACGGTGAAGTCCTCTCATGGACCAGGAACCTGGCCCAACTTTCAGGAAACGACTCCTTTGTTTCTCCAGCTGGAGCTCAGCTTTGAATGCATCCTGGCTTAGGAGGAGGGGCTTCCCAAGTCCCTCCACCTCAGACCTCAGGGTGTGAGTCGTGAGTGGGGTGTGTGTGTGTGCGTGTGCGTGTGTGTGTGAGGGTTTCTTCCCACCGATGGCGTACCTGCTGGTGGAAACACTTCTTCAGCTCCAGAGCTGCTGCTTCTTTCTCCTGGAGCTCAGCTGCTAACTTCTCTTTTCTGAGGACTTTGCTCAACTCAGCCTGCTCAAGATACAGTAGATACAGTATCCACACACATGCACACACACATACACACACACACGCTGTGTTTCCATAATTAGAGTAATGCCTGTACACAAGTTATGCGTGTGTGTGTGCGTGTGAGTGTGTGTGTGTGCATGTGAGTGTGTGTGTGCGTGTGTGTGTGTCTGAGACTGCAGCCTGGCTCTGTTGATTCTCTCCGTCTCTGGACTCCCACTAATTTGTTGGCAGCCTGTTCAAAAGAATTGGCTCTGAATTATTCACTTATTTGTTGCTCTGAATTATTTTTCTCACTCCTAGCTTTTACTTTCCAAATTGAATTCTCCGTGGACACACGTGATGTTACTGAATGAGGTTTTAAAATACTGAAAAATCAATTTTTGACAGAGTTTATTATGAAAACAACTAGAATACAATAAAAAGGAGAGAAATGTAGTAGTGAGCCAGAGCTTTGTGCAGTGACACTCCTGGTGCTCAACCCTCATCCAAGACACTCAGCAGACGAGACCATTCTGACTTGAGACCTCCAGCCGCCCCGAAAGAGAGAACTATGTGAGAGGCGTCGTACCAAGACATGGATAGCCCGGGTTCGTGACAAATCATTTTTACAAATCTGAGGACATTAGCGGTCCTGGTCAAAGGTTTTCTGTTCCTGAACTGAAGACTGCTGCGGCGCTTGGTCTCTCACATCAGGGTCATGCAGAAGTCGTGTCCTGCAACCTGCATGTGGAGCTCCAGTAAGTAAGCAGAGAGCAGAGAACACCTGCTGGATGGCTGTGGGACTCCTCCCATCCCTCCAGGACGCCAGGCAACGTTACCGTTACACCCTTGCAGCCACTTTATTAGGGACACCCTGCTGGTAGCAGGTCGTCTGTTCTCTCAGCACAGCCTGACGATGGTAATCCATGGAGATCCAGTGGATTCTGTTTCTCAAACCAGATTTAATAGTCTGGCAGCTTGTTAACGTGTCGACAGGCATGCTGTCCCTGCGTGACCCCCCTGCACATTAAGACAGGGTTTGTTCTTGAGACTTCTATGTTTTGTTGAATTTATTTGCAGAAAAATATTAAGAAATGATGTTAAACAAGACGGTTAGCTGCCAGTCTCGTGGCTGTCACGCCCACTGTGCACTACGGACACAGACTTAAATAAAAGTGCAGATCCAAAGCCATGTGAGACCTTCACTGACTTCGGCCCCTCAGCGCTGACGGCGTGAACACAGGAATGCATAAACCAGACAGGCTGTTTAGCTCATTTAATTTAATTTTGTCTGATTTCAACATGTCAGTGGTTGGACAAGGACGGGGCGAATGTAGTTCGCATGAACATTTCCAAATTAACACAAAATTAAATTTTGATTTTAATTTTGACTTCACAATGCTTGTATAAATTCAAAGTGAGGCTTCACTGTTTATCCATCCATCCATCGCCATCTTCCGCTTATTCCTACACATTAAGGGTCGTGGGGGGGTGGAGCCTATCCCAGAGTCAACGGGCGAGAGGCGGGGTTCCCCCTGGACAGGTCACCAGTCCATGGCAGGGCCAACACATAGAGACAGACAACCATTGGCTCTCCCAGCCACGCCTACGGTCAATTTAGAGTCTGGATTAACCTGGTCCCTCTTGATGTCTTTGGACTGTGGAGGAAGCTGGAGTACCAGAGAGAACCCAGCAGGAACAGGGAGAACATGGAGACTCACCCAGAAAGACCCCGTGCTGCAGCCGGGGCTCCACCCACAACCTTCTTGCTGGGGGGCCACAGTGCTGACCACTGCACCACCATGCAGCCCACTGCACCGTTTATATGACATTTAATTTTAAACTGGAATTTACATTTGAATGCCGTCCCTTACGGACCAGTGAAACTCTTTGAAAATGAAGTTTCAGCTTCTTCATATCAACAGCGTCCAGGCTGGCCCACACAGGTTGAAAGGATCATGCAGGCTGACTTATTGCTGCTTTATTTCAAGTCACTCCTGCATGGGTTGAAAATAAAGACAAACCTTTCAAAGCAAAATCTAAACTTCAATTTTGGTGACTTAAACTCCACAGAAACAACATGGAGGACACGATGACCTTGTTGTCCTGTACCTCTGAACTGATAAACAGCAACAAACAAAGGAGAAAGCAGATGATGGATGGATGGATGAAAGAAAGACAGATCTCAGTCGATGTGATTCACAGTCGCAGCATCACTGTGTGCTACGTGCTCATCTTTTTGACAGGTTGTGCAACATTGCTTACCCAGAATGCACTGACAGCAGCGGTGGCGCTCAGATGTTACTGTGCTTGTAATTTATCAGCAGTAAACCAGGCTGGAGAAATCGTTTTCAAATAGTCAACTTACATTTAGAAAAAATGAGGTTTGAGCTTCAACTCTTCAGCTCATCACTGAGAAAAAGGAATGCTGGCTGTCTTGGCGTGTCACAAGTACGACACGCAGCCCTGCAGGCTCAGCAGGGTAATGCAGGCAGATAGACTTAGACTTAGAAACTTAGACTTAAAGACTTAGACTTAGACTTAGAGACTTAGACTTAGAAACAGACTTAGACTTAGAAACTTAGACTTAAAGACTTAGAGAGTTAGACTTAGAGACTTAGACTTAGAAACTTAGACTTAAAGACTTAGACTTAAAGACTTAGACTTAGAGACTTAGATTTAGAAACAGACTTAGAGACTTAGACTTAAAGACTTAGAAACTTAGACTTAAAGACTTAGACTTAGAGACTTAGACTTAGAGACTTAGATTTAGAAACAGACTTAGAGACTTAGACTTAAAGACTTAGAAACTTAGACTTAAAGACTTAGAAACTTAGACTTAGAGACTTAGATTTAGAAACAGACTTAGAGACTTAGACTTAAAGACTTAGAAACTTAGACTTAAAGACTTAGACTTAGAAACTTAGACTTAGAAACTTAGACTTAGAGACTTAGACTTAGAAACTTAGACTTAAAGACTTAGACTTAAAGACTTAGAAACTTAGACTTAGAGACTTAGACTTGCTTTTTTTGTTATTCAACAAGCACACCACCGGTGCGCATGTCAAACGGAATGTCGTTGCTATTGGCTCATAGGGTTGACACCTACATATTTCTTCTAAAATATCCACTGTTCGCAAACAGGCTGTGATGGGGGTGTACTGGGGGTGGGGGGGTCAGAGGAGATATGCTGAGCTGTGGACAGGCAGCGCTTGGGCCCAACATCCTCGCCGGAGGGGAGCGGGGACCTCATAATTTCCTCTGCAGAGACTTCCAGTCTGAGGCTTTGCAGGCCCCCAACCAGACAGAGATGCAGCTGGTCAGCAGAGTCGTGATGCTCCTTGCTGTGGAGGGACACAAGTTCATGATGCAAAGGGGCTCCTGACTGAAGCCTCGTTAGGTGCCAGGGTGCTGCACTCTCGAGCTGCGAGACTCCAACAGGTTGTTGCTTGGTCCATCGGACTGAAACACGTCGACGGCTACGGGATGGACTGCCTTTAGGTGCTGTAACCTTGTTCGTCTTCATGCTCCTCACAGGTGACCTCCACCCACCATGGCAGCGTCTGGTCTGGTGCCATCGTCAGGTCAAACTGGTAATTTGTCTGCTACTTCTATCTGTGATCAAGTACCTGCACTCCCATCAGCCTCAGCGGCAGCCTGTGTTTACTATGAGCGCTGGTACCGAGGAGACCGAGCCAGCACTCAGCCCGTCTTCATTAGCAGACTGAACGCTGAGCGCTCATTAGGGGAGTGCAGGCATTCTTGTTAGTATTTGGTACTCTGAGAGTCATCAGCTAGTCACGTCAGTTCCGTCCCACTGGGTGACCCTTGACCCGCATCGCTGACAGTAGATGAGCCTCTTGGTTCACTGGCACTGACACAGACATCAAAATCCAGTCACAGACTTTGACTCAACTCAGAATCAGTTCTTGCATATCAAAGCTAAAACCAGCAGCTGGAAGAGGATGTCTTCATCTGGACGTGACCTGGATCGCTGCCATGGCCCCCGCAGCACATTCATAAGCAGCGGGGCCTGAAATGGGTCCATGAGTAACAACGGCACGGACTCACACAGGTAAAGTTCAGGCCCACGACTGCCTCAGCTCCCTGACCTTCATGAATAGGGGCAGTGCTCATTTTAACTGTGGGGATAAATGGATACACACACACACACACACACACACACACACACGACAGGACAGAGATTTATTCCACTTATTGTTTCCGTCATTGAAGATGGTTTATTCCACCTTTCCATTGGACCCTGAAACACGGAGGAAGGGTTTGAATCCATGCGCCTGTCGGGGGTTTCATCCGGAGCCATGACATTTTGAAATATGGTGATGGGGATTTTAGTTTAACAGCTTTCCATAAAAGGCAGCAGTGGTATTGATTATCTGCACTCTTGAATTTTTATGAACTAATTACAATGTCAAAATTCAATTAATACGCTCCCAAACAAAACCCTATGAGGCAAAACACGAGAGCCTGGTGGCAGATCACGGCTCACACCACCATCCGGGATCCTGGTTTGTGAGCCTCTGACCTCAGCCAGTGCTCGAGCGCACACTCGTCCACCCGGCGTTCACCCTCGTGGACGCTCAGCAGCAACCAGACTGGAGGGACGTGGGTGTAGCTGATAGGATCGGCCTGTTAGCGAGATCAGTGGCATTATTCAACATTCCTAGAATAGTCCTTCGTAGACGATGACACGCTTGGTTTTACATTGAGAGAAGCAACAGAAACGTGTTTCCCCGGCGCAGACACGTGACCTGTCAGCATCATTCAGTCATCAAAGAAACATTTTTCCATAATTCACTTCCACCAAAAACCAATATCCTGGTTTGCTTGGCAGGTCTGTAGCCTGCAAGCCTACCTGTGCTGGTAGGTGGGAGTTGTAGATGGAATCTGAAGTGATACCTGAGTTCAAGGGTCCAGGCGGGGTCGACCTGGCCTCAGACAAGAAACCAGCAGCAGGACGGACATCCAGCAGGAAATCCTCGTCCTCTTCCTGCTTCCAGTTTATAGAAGCTGATGTCAGGTGAGCGCTGCGTGCAGGTACGACAGCAGCACAACAACTTGTGCGCAGGTTTTTTTGTGAGCCTGATGCGTCTTTTCGTTTCAGCTGACCTGTGTGACGGACGAACTCCCAGCCACATTTCTAGTGCTTTCTAACCGAGGACGCGTTCCCAGGGACCGAAACCTCCCACGTTTCTCTTGGAACGCTTCTCTTCTCTTTTGATTTATGGATTTTCAGTTTACAGTTACAAGTTACAGTTTAGGGATTCAGTTGGACTCTGATGTGTCTTGCATTGTTCCTCATGGCTCATTTTCTCTCTTGTTTCCTGTCATTTTCTGTGTTATTTCGCATCATTTCCCACGTTTGTCTGCTGCTCTTCACGCCATTATCCGTTTTCCCATCTGTTCTTTGAGTGACTCACCTGAGTCTCATCTGTTCACCGGGCCTCGCCCGTCAGTCCTGTTCCCAGTCTCGTTCGATCGGCCCCTCCCTGCCCTCGTGTTCTGCAGGCTGAGGGTTTTGGTCCCGGTGGCTTTCATTCAAAGATGTTGTTCTTTTTTCAAATCATCAAAATTGAACAGCAGAAACAAATGGTCTGATTTGCAGAGACAATAAAAAACGGTTGCTGCTGGGTGGGGTTTTGCATGCAACCTCGAGGAATTAGATGTTTCATCCAGGCTTTAGGTTGTGGCTGCGAGATCCCAGCAGCAGGAACCCAAGATCATGTTCTTAAGGGCTCAACTCATCTGCTGAACATCTGGATATTTGCCTGGAAGCAGCAGCAGTTCACGTTGGCAGGGCTGTTTGAGCCGTGCAGCTCCAGAGTTAATTTTTCGAGGACACAATAATGCATCTAACCTTCAGTTGCCTGGAGGATTTGCTGCCTGCCAACAGCCTGGTGAAAGGGTAGTGCCACTGACGAATGGTCTCCCTGGAAGTGCATTGTTGCACCAACACAAGGGTATCTGTGAAGGACTGATCTGTGCTCTCACTCCTTCATCAAAGCAACCCTTTCTCTGCCTTTTGCTGAATAATATTACAAGATTTCTCAAAAAAATAATGAGAAAAAAAGACAGAATATAGACTTTTGTGCTGGGGATGAGGCTTATTTTTGCTGCGGCACCGAGCTGAAGATATTTGTGGAAATTGCAAACAGTGGTTATTTCTAGAGAAACATTAAGCCCTGGTTGCCGTAATCATGAAAGGATAACGAGGGGGTGACACGCTGCTCTCTTGTCAGACAGGTTTCTGAGGCGGTGGATGTAATATTCCAGCTTTTAGAAGGGCTCCATATAATACGAGACAACAGGATGAGACAAAATAACAGGAAGTAGACAGGAGGAGACGACAGAGTGAGGTGATCAAAGTGAAGGACAGGAGGAGGATGAGAGACAGTCTGTCAAAGTCAAGAAGTGAAACACTGGACTTCAGCTGCAGCCTGTGAAACACCTCACTCTTTCTAAACATCCACACGATGGAAGAACCTGGTGAGCCCTGTGATGAGGGGACGTTTGGTCTGTTTGGAACAATTTACGATTTATTTACTGACTCTGGACACTTTGATACTCTTTAACTCTGTGTATTTGAATGAAGAACAACAAAATCAGTGAGTTCAGCTCTCCATCATCATCCTTGGTGCATTTAGACTCAAGGAGCCCAAAATGCACCAAATAAATGAAAAAAACTGGTTTTCCATCTCATGTTGTGTTGCACTGATTGTCTTTGATGGTCCTCCTAGTTTGTTCCCACCTCTCTAGCTGGTTAAACCAGGTCACTCAAACAAAAACTAGCTCCAAGTTCAGAGGTAAGAGGTCACACAGATTAAAACAAACTTGTCCTCCTTCAGTTCCCCTGTTTGCTGCAAATTATTTGTTCTGCTGCACCGCCACGCCCCTCTCCGAATTACAAAGACGACTCGCAGCCATGAGGGAGTGCAGGCTGCGAGTTCAGGCCGTGTGTGTGTGTGTGTGTGTGTGTGTGTGTGTGTGTGTGTGTGTACCTAAAGGAAAAAGTAGGAAAGTTTGCTGTGGGAGAAAAAAGTAAAGCACCGTATGTTGTGTGACAAAAGGACCGTGAGCGCCAAAGAAAAACTGTTCTTTTCCTCATAACTTCTTTCTTTGTAAAGATGAAATGCACATTTTCATGTCGCTTCTTTTCCACACGTTAAGTGTCTGTCTTTTCTCTTGCGTCTTTCCTGACAGAGAACGAGCCAGAGAGAGAAAAGCAAAAAGTAGAAACCGCAAAGTCAGGACCAATGATGGGAATAACGGCATTAAAATAAACAGCGTTACTTTTTCCAGTAACGGGTAATCTAACTATTACTTTGTCTATCGTTACAACGCCGTTACCGTTACCAACACGTCGTTACTCCGTGTTACTGAAGCGCCTCATTGAATTTGCCTTTGGTGCGGGGGGGGGCAAGCTAACCGCCTAATGCTGATTGGCTAAGAGAGAGTAAAGATTTCACGTTGAGCCAACCAGAGACATCAGGTGGGCAGGTGTTTACTCACAAACCCAGCACGGAGCAGCACTCACGCACAAACTACCAGAGACGGCGAGTCCAGAGTCGCGGGGGAAGACAGCTTTTTCTAGATGGAAATACAGGCACTACTTTAACTTCGTGGAGGTTAAAGGTCAAAACGTACAGATTGAGGGGGCGTAATGTCGTCCCAGAGCGAGAGTGAAGAGGCCGTCAACGTCCAACGTCAGCATTTAATGAAGCGCCTCTCGACGGCCCGACTCTTCTTCTACTAAACTAGTGGCCAGAAACTGCGTTGACACCGCTGACGGTGACAGCACGTAGGAGCTGTGAGGGGGAGCTCCGCTACAGAGAAGGACAGGAGCCACGCGTCCCAGCAGCCACAGCAGGATTTTTCTGCCCCGCTCCGCAAAAACTTGACGCAGACAGAACTGAAGGAACTGATAGGCCTTTATGTTGAAAACAGGCTGCCGTTGTCAGCAGGTGATTCAGACTCCTTCAGAGCCCTCATAGGCACCCCCCCCCCAAAAAAAAAAACCTCCAAATTATTTGACATATTGAACTTAAAAGAAAAAAGAGTAACGCAACAGTTACTTTCCCTGGTAAGTAGTTACTTTCATAACTCAGTTACTTTTTGGGTGAAGTAACTGTAACTGTAACTCATTACTTTGCCACAGTGATGTGCCCAACGCTGGTCATGACAGACTGAACTTTAGCAGAAATCCTGAAGAATCATCAGCAGGAAAAATTAGGTGATGAAATTACAACACACGAATATTTAGCTGCTAGACAAAGAAAAACCTGACCGTTGGCCCCCTGATGCTAACGGAAGAGCAGCTGACCAACGTGGATCCGTGAGGCGGAACGTTGCTGCAGCTGCAGAGGTCCTGTCCTCAGCTGCCAGCAGCAGCAGCTGGTGAAACTGGTTCACTGACTTGCTCACTCAGGTAGCACAACGTCAGCGGTACGCCCTCGTGTCTGGCCCTCAGGCCTGGAGGAAGCCTGCAGCACGACGGCCTGTTCTGAGTGTGTCCTGCCTCTTCCTCCTGACCAGCAACATGGAGGCTTCACCTCTGCATCCTTGCTCACAGCTCAGAGTTCAGATGCACTGAGATCAGCCTGCTTCTGGGTCAAAGGCAGGAGGACAGAGGAGATACAGATGACACAAATGAGATGAACTGATGTTTAAACAAAGGAGAGGAAAATATTAACCTTTATTTAATATCACTGCATTTTCCCTGCTGCTACTTGATATTTCATGGAGTGAATCTGCTTCTTGTCAAGTGGGTCCTCATAAAGTTGAGGATTTAGCAACATAAACCCAAAGCAAGCACAGAAATTGGGATCACGGTTCTAACCCAAGACTGGGATGTTAGTTTTTCTGATGTCATCATAATGTCAGTGTAAAGAGAACCTTGGTGTTGATGAGAAGGTCCCGCGATGTGATGACAAAGTTGTCATGAAGCTTTGGTCGTTGACAGGAACCTTAAAATCCTCACATAGCACAGCACCGACGGAGGGAGGTGCCGCTGAGGTGCCGCTGAGGTGGCCGGGGAGACCGAACACGGACACGAGGTTGATATGATTCTCAGACTTGATTCGGTTTCCAAACCAGGTTTTTTTCACTCTCCTCTGGATCTGGTCGAGATGCCACTCTTGTCGACCCAAGTTTATGTTTATTGTTAATTCATGATTTTCAAAATGCCCCGTTGTCATTATTTGAGTGACTTTTGTTGTTGTGTATTTTCTGGCCTGTGTGTATTGTGTGAGGATGTTAGCCGTTAGCAGTAGCTGCTAATAATGCAGCCTTTAGAGCGCTGCAGGTGCACTGGAAGCTCAGGTAAATCATCTCTGCTTACACAGCTGACTGCTTCTTCTTCTGCTGAATGCCAAAATGTTGTTTTCCATCCTCCCGGCAGAGCAGCTCTTCTTCTTCAGAGTAGGAATCCATGAAGATGTCTGAACGAGCTCTATTATCAGCGTGGTTACAAGAATCACTGTAAGCTGAGGTGGCAGTTCACCCGTGTTTCTAATTAATGTCAGGGCAGCTAATGATAAAAAAGCCAACCAAACGAGAGGGAAGAGCGGCTGAAACCACCTCTGCCCCCCCACCGCCTGCTGTGACTGCCTGGCATTGTCAGGCGTGAAAGTCTGGCGTGTGGTTGATCCACTCTGGTATTTACAGCGCTGGTGTGGGATGTGGAGCGGTGGCCCTGGGCCTCATTAGAATGGAGCTGGCTGCTCGGTCTCAACCTCCGCTGGAGTGCACAGCAGTAATTGGTAATCAGAGAGGGGCGGGCCAGGCCTCCCTAGCTGGCGCCGTGACCTCTCCCTGCCCCTGGATGCCTATGCATGTCGACTGCTGCACCGGCCGATGAAACATGGATGAACATTGTGCTCTACAAGTGTCAGGCTGAGCAACTAAAGCTGCTGCGAGGTTTTGCCATCGTAGGCTTGGAGCACAGCTCCACCCGTCTACCTGAAACCTCGCCCCCCTGACGTCTTCATGCTAAGATCAAATCTGAACGTCTGATTTTGAAAAGCCTTCATTTTTCAGTCATTTATAGCGAACCAGCAGCAAACTAAACATGTTGGTGGAGAAGCAGGCGCGTGGTGAGACGGCTCTCTGGGAGGCAGTGCCTGAACGCCACGGGACTCCTCGTCAGACGGGTGACGTCTGTGGAGCGCCCCTCACATCCACTCTGTTCTTTACGTTCTGCCTTCAGTACGTCACGAACGCACCTCCACAAAGGTGGAGCTCAAGAAAGACAACAGAAAAATGAAAGCTGCTCACGATGGTGAGTTGAGACATTTGGAGGAGGAGAAGAAGAAGGAGAGGAAAATGAAAGAGGAGCCTCCATCAGCAGAACTGTCAGGATCACAATCACCCCGGAAGTCATGTGACTGTAAATCAGGCAGCACAACACCTGAGCAGGAATCTGCAGGTCCAGTCAGCACCACCCAGGACACCACCCAGAGATGAGACGCGTGAGGCGGAGCCAGCAGTGTGAACGATGGTGCTAACCAGTGTCAGCTGGCTGGAGGAGAGTCTGAGGGTGCAGCGCAGCAAGGGTGATGGGTGGGTGGAGGCTGAGAGGAGGAGGGGTGGACGATGGGTGGGTGGAGGATGAGAGGAGGATGGGTGGGTGGAGGATGAGAGGATGAGAGGAGGAGGGGTGGAGGATGAGAGGAGGAGGGGTGGGTGGAGGATGAGAGGAGGAGGGGTGGGTGGAGGATGAGAGGAGGAGGGGTGGGTGGAGGATGAGAGGAGGAGGGGTGGACGATGGGTGGGTGGAGGATGAGAGGAGGATGGGTGGGTGGAGGCTGAGAGGAGGAGGGGTGGGTGGAGGCTGAGAGGAGGAGGGGTGGGTGGAGGATGAGAGGAGGAGGGGTGGACGATGGGTGGGTGGAGGATGAGAGGAGGAGGGGTGGAAAAGGAGAGGAGGTTGGGTGGGTGGAGGATGAGAGGGGGGTGGGTGGAGGTTGGGTGGGTGTGCCAGAATGAATTCAGACTTTGACTTTGACACCTGTTGTGTGTGAGGGTGGTTGCATGTTTGTGTATTTGTGTGTTTGTACATGTTTATGTATGTGTGTGTATTTGAGTGTGTATCTGTGTGTATGTTATGTGTGTATGTGTGTGTATTTGAGTGTGTATGTGTGTATTTGAGTGTGTATGTGTGTGTATCTGTATCTGTGTGTGTATGTTTATGTGTGTATGTGTGTGTATTTGAGTGTGTATGTGTGTGTATTTGAGTGTGTGTATTTGAGTGTGTATGTGTGTGTATCTGTATCTGTCTGTGTATGTTTATGTGTGTGTATTTGAGTGTGTGTATTTGAGTGTGTATGTGTGTGTATCTGTATCTGTCTGTGTATGTTTATGTGTGTGTATTTGAGTGTGTATGTGTGTGTATGTTTATGTTTATGTGTGTGTATTTGAGTGTTTATGTGTGTGTATTTGAGTGTGTATGTGTGTGTATGTTTATGTGTGTATGTGTGTGTATTTGAGTGTGTATGTGTGTGTATGTTTATGTGTGTATGTGTGTGTATTTGAGTGTGTATGTGTGTGTATCTGTATCTGTCTGTGTATGTTTATGTGTGTGTATTTGAGTGTGTATGTGTATGTATGTTTATGTGTGTATGTGTGTGTATTTGAGTGTGTATGTGTGTGTATTTGAGTGTGTATGTGTGTGTATTTGAGTGTTTATGTGTGTGTATTTGAGTGTGTATGTGTGTGTATGTTTATGTGTGTATGTGTGTGTATTTGAGTGTGTATGTGTGTGTATTTGAGTGTGTATGTGTGTGTATTTGAGTGTGTGTATTTGAGTGTGTATGTGTGTGTATCTGTATCTGTCTGTGTATGTTTATGTGTGTGTATTTGAGTGTGTATGTGTGTGTATGTTTATGTGTATGTGTGTGTATTTGAGTGTTTATGTGTGTGTATTTGAGTGTGTATGTGTGTGTATGTTTATGTGTGTATGTGTGTGTATTTGAGTGTGTATGTGTGTGTATCTGTATCTGTCTGTGTATGTTTATGTGTGTGTATTTGAGTGTGTATGTGTGTGTATTTGAGTGTGTATGTGTGTGTATTTGAGTGTGTATGTGTGTGTATTTGAGTGTTTATGTGTGTGTATTTGAGTGTGTATGTGTGTGTATGTTTATGTGTATGTGTGTGTATTTGAGTGTGTATGTGTGTGTATTTGAGTGTGTATGTGTGTGTATCTGTATCTGTCTGTGTATGTTTATGTGTGTGTATTTGAGTGTGTATGTGTATGTATGTTTATGTGTGTATGTGTGTGTATTTGAGTGTGTATGTGTGTGTATTTGAGTGTGTATGTGTGTGTATTTGAGTGTGTATGTGTGTGTATCTGTATGCGTGTGTGTGTGCACTGATTCATCATCTAAAATCCAACCCAAAGCATCGTGTATCTGTCTCACCTTGTTGATTTGCCTGTAATGAGAGTGTGTGTGTGTGTGTGTGTGTGTGTGTGTGTGTGTGTGTGTGTGTGTGTGTGTGTGTGTGTGAGACATGAACTAATTCCACCCCCCTGAAAACATCTGTTGTAAGCAACCAACAACAAAATTGTACATTCCAACAACCTGCAATTTTAGGTGATTATTGTGGCTGAGGGCTGACTGGCTGTCATGCAGAGGAAGCCGTCCTTCCTTGGTGTGGGTGTTCACGTCCTCCCTGTAATCGCCGGCGTCGTGTTCCTGCCTGGTGTGAGCACAGAAGGAGGCAGGAATGTTGTGGGCCAGTTTGCTTGAACTGAATATTAACATTGTAAGATTGATGAATCGGGTGTCTCCTGTAGCAGCATGTGAGTCAGACAGCTGAGGAGGAGCTGTCATCTTTTAGTCCTGGATCAATGTGATGTGCCTCACCAATGAGGGAAGCTAGAGGAGGTCTTCCTTGCCACATGCAGGTTATACAGTGATGCCATGAGGCAACAGGGTCCAGAGTCCCATTCAGGAGCACCGACAGGAGCATGAGCCCAACATGCACGTCTCTGACGGTGCAGGACAACAGCAAGCAGCTCCACACGGAAAGACCAGCTGGGACTGGAACCTGGAACCCCTCACCGCGGCAACCACGCTCAGTGGCAACGGCTTGAAGAGCTTTGGAGGATCCACTGAGCTGAGAGCCTGCCAGCTCCTTCAACTCCACCACCAACAGAGCCAAGTTAGCAGTGAGCTTCCACCGGAACGACGGGACCTCAGAGCCAGTGGCAGCGAACCGGGAACGCTTGGTTCTGGCACCATGTTCCTCCTCCTGTTGTTGCTTTAGTCTCTGAGAACCAGTGAGCTTGGTTATAATCTAGTTAACACACACACACACACACACACACACACACACACGCATGTCCATGTATGAGCTCGGTCAGAGACATCACACTTGCGCTCTCACCAGCTGCAGTGGCAGGACTGCGGTGGGGGGAGGGGCAGCAGAGGGGAAAAACGGAGGCAACTTGACCAGATTCAATTGTTGGTCACTGGTAGGCATTCTGTGCTCAGGTTGCCATGGCAACCCACTTTATCTCTCAAAGTGTCTGGGTGAAACAAACAGACTTGTGATTCATTTTCCGTGATGGAACATCACAAATCACTCTGGGAGGGGTGCAGCACGCGGGTGCGGATGCTCCTCCCCAGCACAGCCGGCAGGTTGAGTGAAGTCCGAATTTCTACCTCTGCCGGCGAAATTTAACAGATTTATTGCAAAAATGACCAGAGAGTGAGAGCAGAGATGTGAGCAGACGGTTCCTCTCATGCAGAATCAGCCCGATGGTACGTGGAGGGTCTCCTGTGGAGGGAGCGGCGCCCATGTGGAGGGAGCGCTGAAGATCCACACAGTACATAAATAGCTGACTGTGCTCCACCCTGTACACACCATGAAGCAGCAGAGGAAGAGCTGGGAGCTCAAGGGTTCACCTCATCGCCAGTTCTCTCCCTTCAGCTGTACAGGATACAGCAGATTCACTCTCCACAGGGAGTAAATCACAGAATCAGAGAAGAGAACAGGAAGTTGTTAGAACTTTAGCTGAAGAGAACCTGATCGTCATCAGCAGTGTGGACAACAGAGGCCTGGCGCTATCTGCAAGGACACTGAGTGACAACATACCAGGACTCCGACCTGTCATTCTGAATCCCACGGCTCACAGCTGGTTCTGCCGCTCAGCCCTGGTTCTGCCGCTCAGCCCTGGTTCTGCCGCTCAGCCCTGGTTCTGCCGCTCAGCCCTGGTTCTGCCGCGGACAGCGTGGTGGAGGACAGGTCTTTGAAGTTAACTGAGATGGATAGTTTGAAAGATCATGATTGAACCTGTGTTCCTGATGTTCTCCACGCGGCGTCTGCCCCCCAGCCCCCCGGCCCCTCAGCCCCCCAGCCCCTCGGCCCCCCAGCCCTCAGCCCCCCGGCCCCTCAGCCCCTCAGCCCCCCAGCCCCCAGCCCCCCAGCCCCTCAGCCCCCCGGCCCCTCAGCCCCTCGGCCCCCCAGCCCTCAGCCCCCCGGCCCCTCAGACCCTCAGCCCCCCAGCCCCCCAGCCCAAACTGCATTTAGCTTCGTCCACTAATGGGAGGGCTGGGAGAGAACCGTTCCACATCTACAGCGCGACGAGGTTTTCAGAGCAATTACAAGAGTGCTCTGACAGCGTGATGGACCAACTCCATGTGCACCAGAATATATTAAAAATGACCCCTTTTAGGTTTGACACTTGACAGCTTTTACATGTCAGGGTGTCATCTGAAGAGAGCGCCGCTGACTGCTGCAGGGACACGCCGTGAAACCATGAGAACCCTCGACTGGCTAACAGAGCCGCAGCGGCGCTCCACACCCTCGACAGCAACCCGAGGCAGGATGGCTACAGTGCAGAAAAGACGAATAAGGAATTACATGAGTCAAAGAGACCTTTTGATGATGCGGGATTCTTCCAACGTCGTGCTGGCGGTTGTGGCGAGTAGTTCAGATGGATTTCATTTACAAATTCACCAGAATATGGCGTTACATCACCGCTGTAGCAGCAGCTGTCACAGCAACGAGGTCCAGGGACTGGAGGTGAAGGGACTTGACCTGCCGCCGTCTGTGGGTTTGCCCCACGATGGTGGAGAAGTTGCGATGACATCACTCTTGTTGTAATGAGAAGTACTACACTACCCACAGGGCTACAGTCTTGGATTGGTGGAAGGTGCAGTAACCATGGAAATGCTTACATCATTGAGAGGCAGCTACCAACAACAATAATGGTCAGTTGATGGTAAAATGGAGTGTAAATGTATTTGCAAAGCCTCATGGGATGAGTAGTTCCATAACTCTGATGAGAATCCTGTCCTCCATCTTTATTCCTCTGTGCCAGATTAAGAAGTAGAAGTACACAACCTGAACATTTTCCGTGTGAGTTTCTGTGCTCCGTCGTGCGTGAGTTGTGTAATCTGATGGTTCCATGTAGAGTCAGACACGTGATCCTGTAGAGGGTGAGTGTCTCAGTGGGCTCCGCCCCTCGCTCCCCTCCGCCTCCATCGCTCATCCAAACATGGCGTCCCCCTGCTGCAAAGCTCAAGGTGGAGCACAGCGAGCACCAGCGTGATTTCACATCCTCGACGGCAGGAACAAGAGAATGCCAGTAGAAGAGAGAAGAGGACTGAGATATCAGTGTCTGCGTCCACTCCTGCACCCCCCCCACCAGTCCTGTGATTGACAGGTGACCTGTCCAGGGTGTACCGACCTCTCAGTGACCCCTGGGATTAGCTCCTCCCCCCAGCCCCGCACAGGATCAGCGCTGCACATCAAGATTTAGCTTGTGACTGCAAACACATCTGAAAGTTTGGATCTTTGGTGCTTTGTTGCCACCGTTTTTATGGATGTTACTGACCTGCTTGAGGGCGTCATAACAACAATTATGATGATGATGATGATGATTATTGTCCACAGTGCTTCTTTACCTTTGAGACGGCTTTGTGATCAGTTCAAGTTGTTGCTCTGTGAAAAGGACTTTTTAATTTCTGATGACATCATCGTCGTCTCAGAGCTGAGAGAACTCCCTGCTACGTCCTGATCCGCTCAGCTCCAACGCTGCTTGTTCAGACATGTTTTAGAGCTGTAGTCTGACTGGAGGGAGGAGTAGCTGGATGGTAATCAAGACGGGAGTCCAATCATCAGAGTATCCAGCTGAAATGGAAACGGTTTTCTCACTGTGGCTGTTATCACACGGAGGTGGTGGCGTCCTACATGACCGCACCAAGAGGTGGAGCACTTCTGCTTCCATCTTGTGAGATTCTGAGTGTTTGCTCACTGTTCTAAAGGAGGAGGGACATTGTGGAAATTAGGATGATGAGAATCTGCATTTCATTCAGGGAGTTTCGACAGAACAAACAAACCAACAAACCACAACCTGAAAGTGTATCTTTGACACCAGACACATGAATCACTCACTTCCCTCCCGGGGGGGAGCTCCATGGCCGATGTTCAACTCCAACCATGTTTGTTTTTGTTCTTGAAAAGGAAATCCTGCATTTCTGGGGCTGATTTTCCTGTTTTGGGGTTACAGAATATCTTGATATTTCATAGCAACTACAAAGCAGCAGCACTGTGATACAACAGAGTCTGTTCACTCCAGGTGTGGCCACTGACCACTACATGTGGAGACCAATGGCTAACAGCTAACTGCTAACAGCTAAAGTGTCCAAAAATGTCCGTTTACAGACTCTGCAGGTCATCGTATCATCAGTGTGGCTTTTATCCTGTAATCGAAGATAAATCAGGTTCATCATCATCCTCATGCTACTTTTGACGTCTGACTTATAAGCAAATGGTACTTTGACTTTGTGTACTTGTAGATTTGAGAGTCTGACACAGTAAACATTGTTGTGAGTCAAGGAAACTCTTCCTCCACTGGAGCGCAGCCCTTCAGTGTTCACTCCATCTCCGCTCAGGTTCATAAAGTCGGCTTGTTCTCATTTAGCGCTGTTTACTGGGATGTGATGTTTGTGGAGCTCAAGGTCTTCAGAAGCTGCAGCTCTGTTTTACTGTCCTTTTGTTACAGTCCCCCATGGGTGAAGACACCGAGCTAAACTCATGTGGTCCCGGTTTAGTTGATTTAGCGCTTTTCAAGGACATCCAAAGAACAAATACAGATCTACAAAATAGAAGTGGCGAACAGACCCAGGAGACAGGGCGGCTGCTGCGAGGCTCCGCTGGAAACACAAATGACATAAAACAAACAAACCCGATGTTGAATTCCTAAAAACACAAACGAATGACAAGATGAAAAGGAAAAAACAGCAAGGAAGTTTGCAGTGGGAGGTGTGGAGGGTGGAGGTAGCAGGCCTCCTGTGACTGCTGGAAGGAGGAGCAGAAGGGTTTGAGTCTGGAGTCACGCGCGGCTGCGCTCTAGTCAGGTAGTTGATGAAACACTGATACTGATTCAGCCTTCGGACAGACTTCAGTCCTCCGCATCTCCGCTAAAAGACTTGGAACCCTTCTGTCATTGGTTGGAGCCCCTGGAGACACGCTGCCCGTTGTGCGCGTTGCCATGGAGAGCGTTTACTATTGTATCTTCCTCTTTGGTTGAATCCACGTTGTGATTAGTTCTTGAAAAAAGTTACTAAAGTTACTCCTCTTTCCTGAGACCAGTTTGAGGTCACAACCATGAAACCAGGAACCAGAGCTTCATCCTCAGCAACGAGTACTTCATCCCCCTGACACAGAACTGTACCTTCGTAAAAGCCCTTTATCACCACAATCTGTTGAGATTCATACACACACACACACACATATATGTATATATGTGTGTGTGTATATATACATATACACACATATACATACACACATATATATACATATATGTGTGTATGTATATGTGTATATATACACACACACATATATGTGTGTGTATATATACACACACATACACACATATATATACATATATGTGTGTATGTATATGTGTATATATACACACACACATATATGTATGTATATGTGTGTGTGTATATATACATATACATACATATACACACACACATATATGAATGTATATGTGTGTGTGTGTGTATATATACACACACATATATATGTATGTATATGTGTGTGTGTATATATGTATATGTATGTATATGTATATATACACACACACATATATGTGTGTGTGTATATATACACATATATGTGTGTGTGTATATGTGTATATATACACACACATATATACGTGTGTGTGTTTCTAATTATATCAAATATCCTCCTAATAATTTATATCATTGAGTGAATTTTGCCTTTTGCATAGCAGTTCATACTAATTAAACTGTTCATGGCGGGTAAACAGGACCAGTTGGACCAGTAAGAAGTGTTCATCCATCTGGGCTGACTGGTCAAGTTTCTGGCTGAACTTCATCATCATCACTGATCCCACATGAGGCGCGGCTCCTGGGGCCTCAGCCCTCAGATCCCCGAGGGTAACAGAGCTGGCATTGACTCTTTATTTGTAGCCCCCTCAATTCATGTGTTCATGCAGCATGGGGGGGGGGGGGGGGGGGCGATCAAAGCGCCCTTTCATCCGGGCTCCTGGTGGCCTCTCCTGCAGACTCATCCCCGCGGGGGTGTTCTCCTTCACCGCTGAACCGGACAGCTCAGTGCTGCTGCTGCCTGGTGGTCTTAGCGCTGACCAGCCCGGTGTTGGGACCAGGGAGGAAGAGAAACCCCCTGCTGGCCTCCGCTGGCCCCCCTGAGAGCCCCCCCGCTGGCTGACACGCCCTCAATCAGAACCGATTCAGTTAGTTCAGCTTTGAGCCGGAGAAGAGGAGGCTCCACCGTGCAAGGCCATTTCCGTTTGTGAACTGTGTCGTAGGTCACCGGGTCAGCTCCCCCAGCCGGGTCTCTGCGTGCCGGAGTTTCCTCTTTTGGTGAACCGGGCCTGAGGCTCATTGCTGGGTCCAGCATGTGACCACTGACGCTTCAACCATTTTCCAGTGTTTTTTCTTTCTCTCATCAGCAGAACCTGCAGCACCTGCTCAGTCACACACACCTGTTCACTGCTTTCTGGTTCAAATGTGACTTGTGAACAAAAATGACATTGTTTTCATATTTCCTGAATTAGAAACTCAAATAAAGGAATCTGAACCGCCCCTCAGTCTGCAGGATCAAGACAGAGCTGGGAACCTCAGCCAGACACCAGCGGGTGGCTGAGGCACAACGAGCCCCCGCATAACCACGAGTCCAGACCCTGATAACATGCACACGCATGTCCCAGAACCACAACTGAGATCACAAGAGCGGGTTCTGCTCCTCTGGGTTCCAGGAACCTCGAGCTGCTGTGCTTGGTACCGTGAGACGAAGCTTCCCTTTATTTAAAAGCAAAAAAAAATGAAGGAATGAAAGAATGAATTCCTTTTTTCAATTCTACCCAACAACGTTTCGGAGGGGGGGGGGGGGGGGGGCAAGGTTCTGATGTGATGATAAAACACATACACACACTACTACGCACACTCACACACAAACGGGCTGGGATCAAGCATCAGTATCAGACCGTGATCTCCACGGTTCTGGTTCTGTAGGGGTTCGGGTTAGTACACAGAGCTCTCTGATGACGTCACACCCATGTTCTCTCGGGCTGCTTAATTATTAATTCATATTTATATCTGGTTTATCTGCGCCTCGATGACGTGGCAAAGGTCACCACCTCCGGGAGCACGTGGTGCTTCCCAGGAAGGAGTCCGGGGCTCCCCGTCGGCCGCCTGCCGGTCCACCTGCTCGGTGCCGAACAGTTGGCACCGTGACGGGCCACCGGCTCCGCGAGCTCCCGGACGTGACAACAGTCCGACGGCCCCTCCACTCCGCCGGGGGAGCGGACACCCAGGCAGGTTCGGCCCCGGTCCGGTGCGTCCCCCTGTTGCTTTAAGCAGTGAGTCCCGGCGTCCGCGAGGAGGCGTGTCCCCCCTCGGCCGGAGCGGCGCAGCGCCGCCAGACGCGAGTGCGTGGAAGCGAGTCGCGGCTCCGCAGCAACACACCAACTTCTCCCTGCCGCTCCGGACACTCGCCGTCCTCCTCTCAGGTAAGACCGGGACTCACCGGAACACACCGGGACTCATCGGGACACACCGGGACTCACCGGGACTCACCGGCCAACCGCGCCGCCCGGTGGGTTTCGGATCGTCCAGCGGGACGCTGTCACGCTCCTCGCCGCTCTGGCGGGAGTTCCCGGGTTGGGTTGACGGAGGCGAGGAGCCGTTAACGTCCCGACGACCGGCTGCAGCTGGAGGACACCAGCGCAGCTCGCGCTCCACCGGAGATGCGTGTCGCCTCGAGCGCGGGATCGGACTCTCGTGAAGTCCCGGTCCGCCGACCTGTCCACGTGCCGCGCCTAACGGACGGAACCAACGGTTCGAGCCTCGCGCCGCAGCCTGGTTACGGTCCAGGAGCTTTGATCAACTTTCTCACCGGCTGACGCGGAACTTCGACCGCTCACGCGCAGCACCGGCGGCTCCCGGTCAGTGCGAGCGAGTCGAGCAGGTGAATCTTAATTGCACCGGCCGGCGGTCCGGGTTCTGGTCCTGCCAGGTTCAAACTGGGGGCTGCGATACGCGAGTTAATTCGTGAAGTGAAACCTGAGGTCACCGGAAACCTGTGAGAATTTCCTTCTGCAACTTACGAGTTCCTCCGTCCGGGCGGTGCGGCTCAGCGGTTGTTGAGCAGAGAGGACAGGATCCCGTGACCCGTACCGGCCTGCTGGCTCGGTCCAGACACGCACCGAGGCTGCGCAGCCAGGGGATCGCGGGTCCTCGGTGCCGGAGCCTCTTGGACCGGAGCGAATCTGAACCGAATGCGACGTTGACAGCGGACAGCTGCCGGCCCGGGTGACACAACAAGTTCCTATGATTGGAGGCTGGGGTTCTGGAGAACCCGCCTGGAACCAGGCCTGTGTGACCCGGTGCTGCTGTCGCCGCTTTGCTCTCTTTAACCAACTTGAGGTTCAGAAGAGCAACACATGAACGTGTGACAGGGAGGCTCGTGCGCCCCCCCCCCCCCCCAGCATATTTGAGACCCGGGTGAAGGTTCCTCCGGGACTCGCGCTGATCTACAGGTTCCGTAACAATACACAAAAATCCGATCCAGATCCGCTCGCTGGACCGAGCCTGGGAGACCCGCGTCACACACCGGCGTGTCTCAGTCACCGACGGGCGCCGCTGCAGCAGCTGCCGAGCGGACTGAGACGCGGGAACGGAACCCGAGAGCGGTACTGAGGGGGGGCGGGGGCGGTGTAACCACTCGGCGGGAGGGCCAGAGAGACCTGGATCGGGGACCTGGATCGGGGGGCGAGGTGTCAGCAGCCCCCGCTGCTCGAGCGACGTCAGCTGCTGCGCGGCGGCGCGGCGGGAGGAGCTCGAGCTGAGGCGGCTCACACCGCCGCTCCGCTCACACTCTCCCTCGGTCACGCCGGACCTCCACAGCCCTAAGCTGCCCCCCCCCCTCACCCCCTCACTCCTCCAACCTCTGCCTGTGTGTCTCAGCAGATGGACCTCCTCAGACTGCGTCCCGCCTGGCATGGGAGCCCCGCCACCTCCACCCTCCTCCTCCTCTGAGTCGGGGGGCTGTTCGGTCTTGGCGCAGTGAGCTGGACGCGCGGAGCTTTTATCCAGATGGATGCGGGGAAACCGTCGCCAGCCCGCTGGTGCTGATCGCCGTGATCTCGCAGCCTCGTTCCCGGAGCGACAGACACAAGCACGTCTGGGAGATACGCGGATTCGGGGAGTAACGGTGCTGCGCCCCCGCCGGCGCCAAGAGGACCAGGAGGACCATGAGGGACGCTTCGCTGCCGGAGGTCCCGGCGAGGCTCCGGTGCCCCGCAAGACTGCTGCTGCTGCTCCACTGCGTAGGGGCGGCTCACGGGATGCCGCACGTCCTGAGATTCGGTGAGCGACTCGTTTTTCTCTTTCTTGGCCCGAAAAGTTTGAATGTTGCTTTTCACCCTGATTGCTGACACCCCCCCCCCCCCATCGTCCGCACGAGGCGGCTGGAGTTGGCGGTGTTTCGTGGCGCGAGGGATCGTGAGGAGAGCGTGACGTGCAGGCGGAGACGCTGCGAGTTTGCGGTGCAGCTTTTATTTCACGTCTCTCCCCGCACGGCCACGCGTGGTCAAGTGCAGGTGTGAGCCGCGCTTCCCCGCCGCGGACACCGCCGCCTCCGCCAGCGCGCTCTGCTCCCTCAC
The DNA here is from genome assembly GCF_037954235.1 of Aulostomus chinensis. Classification (NCBI taxonomy): domain Eukaryota; kingdom Metazoa; phylum Chordata; class Actinopteri; order Syngnathiformes; family Aulostomidae; genus Aulostomus; species Aulostomus chinensis. The sequence continues at coordinate 28,366,462 of NC_141330.1, forward strand.
CGCAGGTGAAACGTGTCGGTCAGGAGTGTCAGAGATGCCCCGCGCCGTCCGGGGACTTCAGCCGTCCGGTGAGGCTCCGGGCGGAGGCCGCTGCGTCTGATTTCTCTTCTGAAGTCAAGAAATTTACACTCAAATGCAAATTAATATTGACACCTTTTGTTGATAAGTTATTTTCTCAATTATTGAAAATAAAAATATGAATAAATAATTTAGTATTATTGAAAACATGACACTAAATTATTTATTCGTTTATTTTTAAAACAACGCAGCTTTTTACGTTCCTTGAAAGGTGAACTGATGGAGCTCCATAGAATAGAAGTTATATAACAGCAGCCAGTGCTACAGAATGGTGGCCCAGGGATTGCGGTCCAGGGACTGTGGCCCAGGGACTGTGGCCCAGGGACTGCGGTCCAGGGACTGTGGCCCAGGGACTGCGGTCCAGGGACTGTGGCCCAGGGACTGCGGTCCAGGGACTGTGGCCCAGGGACTGCGATCCAGGGACGTCTCCTGCTCCTCATCTCCCAGTCGCTGGAGCTCCACTGTTACAACCTGTTGGACAGTGGAGCTCTGATTACTGCTTTTCATTCCTCCTCTCCTCCTCTCCTCCTCTCCTCCTCCACCAGCCACTCACCCGTTGACGGCTCCCTTTAAGAGGCTGCGAGCTCTTAGCATTTTCAAAGGTTCCAGGTGGAGGTGGAATGGGACGGATCGGTGATGCAGTTCCAGTTGCGGCCGTTAGACGCATGTCAGGGGCTGCAGGGAGGTGCTGACTGACGGCATCATGAGATCTCTGATGACATCACAACACTGGGCTTTGTTTCTCACATGCAACCAAACGCGCGGCAGGATCAGTGGACCCGTGGTGGTCTGTTCATGTCTGAGGCTTCTGGTCTCACGAGGAAGCTGCAGGAACCTGAACCTGGGTGCTGCAGCCTGAGCTGTGGTGCTCTGAGTGCAGCTATCACTGTGGAGCAGTTCTGACCCAGAGAAGTGACTGAGGAGATGTCTCAGCTCAGAATAATCTCAGCATCAAGCTTCTGTTTGTGTTTTACCGATTATTTGGTTTAGCCAAGAATAGCAGTGCAAGAGCAAACGGCTCAGGGTTGCCGTGGGAGTTTTTAACCTGACCAGCTCGCTTTAAAACCGTCTTTTTACAGATTCTCAAGGAGAGTCTCTGAAGACCTTTGGAGCAGAGGTGATATTTTTAACAGCTGTGCAGCAGATAAGGACATCGAATACGAGCTCCAGAGCTGCGATGGAGTGATTGAATGGGACTTGGCTTGCTTACTGCACCACTGTGTACGTGAGCTTTGAGGACAGAGGCGCCGTAGCGACGCCACCGATAACAGAGAGCGAACAACGAAGTCTTGAGGCCCTTGGAAGGTACGGCTGAAGTAGACCAGCAGAAACTGAACCGCACGTGAGCTGCTGACTCTGTGATTGAGTCCAGACTGCTGCTAGACTCTGAGATCTGCTGCAGTCTCTCAGAGTTGGACGTGAAATTTATTTGTGTCAAAGGAGCGTCACGTTACATGAAAACAGAGGAGCGAGGACCTGCTAGAGCTTGTCGAAAACAACCTTTAGAGAAAGGAGCACCAATTAAAAGCCTCAGCTGAAAGAAGAGGTCCAGGTTCCAACACCAGAAATCCACCAGACATGTCGGATTTCTTCTTGCACCTCTAACGCATCCATTTGTGTGTATCTGATGCTGCAGAACGCCGAGTGGCGTGAGCTGCGTTGGCGGTCGGCATTTTTCATGAAGGTCAACGTCTAATGGGGAAGACGAGCTAAATGTTGCCGGTCGATGCTGCTAGAAAAACTCCGCCTTCCCTCTGAGCATCTCGCCTGTCAATAACTGAACAGAGAGGCTGACATCATTGTCCAGGCGTGCGCGAGTGGCTCCGGCCCCCCCACTCAGTGATTAATGCGGTTGTGAGTGTGTGACATGAGACGACACACAACTACCGTGAGCTGAAACTGGTGAGGGGTAATGAGTCTTAGGGGCCCAACCGTCCTGTCCCCAGGTTGTCGTGGCTGCATGGATGTCATGTTGTGGCCGCGTCGCTCAGACGGAGCGTCACCACCACGCCAACTTCCACCACATGTCACCACCATCAGCTAAAACATGCCGCCTGCCGCCTCCCTTTGAGTCCCATCACAAGCGTGGTGGTCACTGTGGGGGGCTGAGCAGTGGGCCCTGATCCAGGTGGGCCGCCGTCTCCTCAGCAGGGGCCGCTGCTTCGTTCCTTAGCAGACCGATGTCATGTGTCTCACGTACCAGCTCCGTACTGGGGACTAGATCTGGTTCCAAAAGTCAGGATTGTAACTGCACGTAGCAGAACTGAATAGAATCATGTGACAGAGCCCCTGTGGTTGGTGGAGCTGGGAGGAGTCTCCACGGTCCGAGACAAGGAGGCCTCAGGGGCTCATGAGCTGGAGGAGGGGCAGAGAAAATGTCCTCCTGCGTCTTTTCCTCTTCTGCATAGATGGATGGCAGTTCGAACATGTTCTTATCATGATCACTAACCAGCTGCTCCCCCATGTCCGGATCCTGATGGGGGAGCAGCTGGGAAGTAAAGCCTTTATAAAGCCTTCGTAGTCTTGGTCAGAGCGGTGGCTTCACTGGAGACCGTCTGCCCCTCCGTCAGAAGTCTGACTCTTCACCTTCTGAGCCAAGGCGAAGTGCTTCACACCAGTGAAACGTAGTCGAGGCGCTGCTGGGTGATCTCGCCCTATTTTTCGCTCTCTCCGTGTCTGTTGTGCAGCTAATTATCTGCTGGTGTGAGCGTGTGATGCATCTTTGATTCTCATGGCGATGGGAGTGCAGTCGCTCGTTTGTTCAGGCTTTAATGGTTTTGTTGTGGCGTCCACTGAGGGTTCTTACTGGGAACAGCACATGTCACAACTACCCCGTGTGTTCTGTGTCTCACTTCCTAGAACACAGTCGACCTGGATTTGTTGATTGTTGTTATTTATCATATTAATACGAGTCCAACACCTGCCTGGATTGGATTCTGATGACTCCAACCAGGCAGCTCTGCAAGTGGTGGCTCACATGTCCACATGTCCCCCAAACAGTGTCCAACTCACACAACTATCAGGGAAACATGGATCTCCTGTGATGGAGGTTCCCATCTCTCATACATCCTCTGCTCCCACCACCTCCAGATTTTCACTCCATTCCTTTAAATCATCCAACTTCCTACTTTTTGTGGTCATAATTGCTACAGCCACTAGATGGCGTCAGCCACTCATACAGGGTTATTGGTGGAAACAGTGTCCTCAAGTATGTCTACGAGAGCAAATGTTATTTAAAAAAATGTCAAGGGTTCCTGCTCCACGTGTCTGATCCCGTTATCCAGTCCAACATCCTCTTAGAGTCCATTTTCCAGGAGCACCCTTGGCTAAAACAAGCGAGTTTTTCTTCTCTGTCTCTCCTCCATCTTTGTCTCTGTCCCTGTCCCCCGTCTCTCTCTCCCTCCAGCAGGTCAAAGCAGACGTCCGTCCCCACTGATCCCGGATCTGCTCCACCTTCCTACTGGTAGAGGAAGGTTTTCGTCTCTGCTGTCTCAGATGTGCTTGTTCAAAGAAGGAGGGAGGTTCTACTCCTGCTCTACTAGGAGGGAGGTTCTACACCTGCCCTACTAGGAGGGAGGTTCTACTCCTGCTCTACTAGGAGGGAGGTTCTAGACCTGCTCTACCAGGAGGGAGGTTCTAGACCTGCTCTACTAGGAGGGAGGTTCTAGACCTGCTCTATTAGGAGGGAGGTTCTAGACCTGCTCTACCAGGAGGGAGTTTCTAGACCTGCTCTATTAGGAGGGAGGTTCTAGACCTGCTCTACCAGGAGGGAGGTTCTAGACCTGCTCTACTAGGAGGGAGGTTCTAGACCTGCTCTACCAGGAGGGAGGTTCTAGACCTGCTCTACTAGGAGGGAGGTTCTAGACCTGCTCTACTAGGAGGGAGGTTCTACACCTGCCCTACTAGGAGGGAGGTTCTACACCTGCCCTACTAGGAGGGAGGTTCTAGACCTGCTCTATTAGGAGGGAGGTTCTAGACCTGCTCTACTAGGAGGGAGGTTCTAGACCTGCTCTACTAGGAGGGAGGTTCTAGACCTGCTCTACTAGGAGGGAGGTTCTAGACCTGCTCTATTAGGAGGGAGGTTCTAGACCTGCTCTATTAGGAGGGAGGTTCTACACCTGCCCTACTAGGAGGGAGGTTCTAGACCTGCTCTATTAGGAGGGAGGTTCTAGACCTGCTCTACCAGGAGGGAGGTTCTAGACCTGCTCTACTAGGAGGGAGGTTCTAGACCTGCTCTATTAGGAGGGAGGTTCTAGACCTGCTCTAACAGGAGGGAGGTTCTAGACCTGCTCTACTAGGAGGGAGGTTCTAGACCTGCTCTACTAGGAGGGAGGTTCTAGACCTGCTCTACTAGGAGGGAGGTTCTAGACCTGCTCTACCAGGAGGGAGGTTCTAGACCTGCTCTACTAGGAGGGAGGTTCTAGACCTGCTCTATTAGGAGGGAGGTTCTAGACCTGCTCTACCAGGAGGGAGGTTCTAGACCTGCTCTACCAGGAGGGAGGTTCTCGACCTGCTCTACTAGGAGGGAGGTTCTAGACCTGCTCTACTAGGAGGGAGGTTCTAGACCTGCTCTACTAGGAGGGAGGTTCTAGACCTGCTCTATTAGGAGGGAGATTCTAGACCTGCTCTATTAGGAGGGAGGTTCTAGACCTGCTCTACCAGGAGGGAGGTTCTAGACCTGCTCTACTAGGAGGGAGGCAGCAGGGATGGATGGAGGGTTTTGGAGACACAGAAACCTGACGTGCAGGAGCCTGTTATGAAGTGCCTGTTGTATCTGGGTGTGTATTATAGGGCTGAGCAGTTTTATCGATCCTGTGATATTTATCGATAGTTTGTTTCCTCCGAGTATTGATTTGTCAGCTGAGTATCGACACATTAAGCCCATTCCAATCCCCCGTGTCCCGCACTCTGCAGGAAGAGCAGTTCTGTCTGCCAGCTGCTGGTGTCGCTGTAGAGCATTTCTAGTTCCCAGACGCCGACGCCTCTCTCATCAGGTGAGGGCTGAGACGCTCAGGAGAATGGCGGCGAGTATAAATCCAGCGCCTGCACGCTCAAACGCATTTTGGGTTCAAAGACAAAGAGGAAAGCGACGATTTAGACAAAAGTGTGGCGGTTTGTGAGCTGAGTCACACAAACGTGAAGTCCTCTGGAAGCACCACCAACCTGCGAACCTCCTAAAACGTCACCACCGGACAAGGAAGTGCTACCTGAGACCGAGCCCAAGAAGCTGAGGCGCGACCCCAAACAAACCAGCTGGACAGTGACGGCGGTTGTTGCCACAGGTTCCCATCGTCTTCACCGAGGTCGCAGAAAATGATGGAGTCCATTGCTGCTTCATCAGTCAGGATTTGAGAGCTTACTGGGTGGTGGCAAACACCGGCTTGAGGCGCCTGGTGAACGCGATGGAGCCCCGCTATGCTGCTGCCACCCGCCAGTTGAATTATTGGCTGCCATGGTTTGTTTTTGGTGAAGCTGGTGGCTGCACTGGCCAGCAGCTCCCTCCTGTGTTCAGTATCCAGCTCAAACGCTGCCTCAGAAGGCCACTGGCTGCACTTTAACTCTCAATGTTCACTTTTCTAAAGCTTGAAAGCTACAATTTGCACTCAGTTTCAAAAAATGAAACTAATTTTCTCAGCACATCTTTGATTCACTTTGTCCAGCGTTTGCGAGCTGCCAGTCGGAGCCTCGTGTTGTTTAATTGATGCTTTCAGTTCAGTTCGTTCAATCCAAGTCAACGGAACTCACAAGATGTCACCAAATCACTTTGTCCTTAAAAACCTTCCAGAAAAGCATGGAAGTGGAGCGAATCGTACCGTGACATTAGCGTATCGCTACAGCCCTGGTGTGTTATAGTGATGTCATGGTGTGCGTTGCAGTGATGTCATAGTGTGTGTTATAGTGATGTCATGGTGTGCGTTGCAGTGATGTCATAGTGATGTCATGGTGTGTGTGAGTGTTGGATTGTGCTCTTTCTCTATAATTTATGCTGATGTGAGTCTTATTTAGTCAACACATTTGGTGGCAGTGATAAAGACTTTTCCACGGTGTGTATCTGTATTTAATCCTTTGTTTTGCTCATAAATACCGTGTGTGTGTCACAGCGTTGGCCTGTGTGTGCTCATGTTGTTTATGTCGACAGTCACTGTTAATGTTCTCTGGAGCTCAGGAGCGCGTCTGTGCTCCAGCAAATATTCAGAGCAACAGTTCATGTGGACTGTGGTGCTAAAATTGCACGTTGGATTGTAATTCTCTGTTAGTTTCCTAGATGATCTGATCAGTCTGGTGTGCGTGTGTGTGTGCGCACGCGTGCGTGCGTGTGTGTGTGTGTGTGCGCGTGCGTGCGTCTGTGTGTGTGTGTGTGTGTGTGTGCGCGTGCACGCGTCTGTGTGTGTGTGCGCGCGGGGGGGGGGGGTCTGTAATGAGCAATCTCCGCTCCTGTTTATTTTGTTTAAATTTGTCAGATGTGCCATTTGAAAGTTGCCGTCTCCACAGAGAGAACAGGACAGCAGTCATCCCAGAGTAGCGCAGCCTTGCTGGATTACAGGGCTGCTGCTTGCTGCTGGGTGGTGGCAGAATAAGAACCTCCACAGGCAGCACTCGACCCCAGACGTGTTCATGGAGCTGCATTAGAGTGCAGAAATATCAGTGTTCTGCTGCACAATCAAGATTTAGCTGTTCTGAATCATATATATCTATAGATATATAGATATATAGAAAAAGAGAGATATATCTATATATATGTATGTATATATATATATGCATATGTATATATACGTATATATACACCTATAGATACATGTATATGTACATATGTATACATATGTATATATGTGTGTGTATATATGTATATATATTTTTATTTATATATATATGTATATATATTTATATAAATAAAAATATATATACATATATATACATATACACACACACACACATATATGCATATATGTATATATGTGTGTGTGTGTATATGTATATATATATGTATATATTTTTTTATTTATATATATATATATATATATATATACATATATGTATGTATCCAAACATAAACAAAAAAATCGGCGCCGTGCGGCCGGCTGCATCAGCGTTGAGCAGCTGCGTGCGAGAGCCTCTGGAGAACTACTAGGTGGCTGTTTTAGCTCCTGCTTGTGCTGTTAAATTTCCTAAAAGTGTTCTTCTACTCGGGGAGTAAAACTGCTGTGGAATCATTTATTCGATCTGTGTTGTGCTCTCAGGAGCAAGAGAACACAAACCTGATACAGACAGTCAGAGCCAATTGTTGACAAAAATACAATACGACATCAGAATGGCTCGGTTGAACAATGAAGCGCCCACCAGCGCACCATCATCTCTCTCACGTGTGAAATTTCAAATACAATCAATTGTCAGAGAGAATGGAGGCAGGTCATGGATTACAATATCAGTCTGGAGAGAGGGTCTCACATCAAAGGGGCCTGAGGCTCTTCTATAGGTGGCAGAAGAGATGAGCGGGATTGGAACATGAATCCAACAGCATATTAAGAGTTCAGCAGGGACCCTGGTGAAGTCCCTCAGGGGTACAAAGAGCCGGCACAAGAAGACACACCTGCACGACAGGGCTGGACACAAAGGGTCAGCACGGAGGGACATGCTGCATTATCTGTAAAGAGGGTGATGAGGAGGGGTGAGGACTGAGATGAAGAGTGAGATAATGAGGGTGATGAGGAGGGGTGAGGACTGAGATAAAGAGTGAGATAATGAGGGTGATGAGGAGGGGTGAGGACTGAGATAAAGAGTGAGATAAAGAGGGTGATGAGGAGGGGTGAGGACTGAGATGAAGAGTGAGATAAAGAGGGTGATGAGGAGGGGTGAGGACTGAGATGAAGAGTGAGATAAAGAGGGTGATGAGGAGGGGTGAGGACTGAGATAAGGAGAGAGATAAAGAGGGTGATGAGGAGGGGTGAGGACTGAGATGAAGAGTGAGATAAAGAGGGTGATGAGGACGAGTGAGGACTGAGATGAAGAGTGAGATAAAGAGGGTGATGAGGACGGGTGAGGACTGAGTTGAAGAGTGAGATAATGAGGGTGATGAGGAGGGGTGAGGACTGAGATGAAGAGTGAGATAAAGAGGGTTATGAGGAGGGGTGAGGACTGAGATGATGAGTGAGATAAAGAGTGTGATGAGGAGGGGTGAGGACTGAGATGATGAGTGAGATAAAGAGTGTGATGAGGAGGGGTGAGGACTGAGATGAAGAGTGAGATAAAGAGGGTGATGAGGAGGGGTGAGGACTGAGATGAAGAGGGTGATGAGGAGGGGTGAGGACTGAGATGAAGAGTGAGATAAAGAGTGTGACAGGGAATGTGATGAGTGTTTTGAGGAGTGTGGAGTGATGAGGTGTTATGAAGAGTGTGATGAAGAGAGTGATGAGGAGTGTGATGAAGAGTGATGCGGAGTGTGATGAAGAGAGTGATGAAGACTGATGAGTGTGATGAAGAGAGTGATGATGAGTGTGATGAGGAGAGTGATGAAGAGTGTGATGAGGAGAGTGATGAGGAGAGTGATGAGGAGAGTGATGAAGAGTGTAATGAGGATTGTGATGAGGAGAGTGATGAGGAGAGTGATGAAGAGTGTGATGAGGAGAGTGATGAAGAGTGTAATGAGGATTGTGATGAGGAGAGTGATGAGGAGAGTGATGAAGAGTGTGATGAGGAGAGTGATGAAGAGTGTGATGAGGAGAGTGATGAGGAGAGTGATGAGGAGAGTGATGAGGAGAGTGATGAAGAGTGTAATGAGGATTGTGATGAGGAGAGTGATGAGGAGAGTGATGAAGAGTGTGATGAGGAGAGTGATGAAGAGTGTGATGAGGAGAGTGATGAGGAGAGTGATGAGGAGAGTGATGAGGAGAGTGATGAAGAGTGTAATGAGGATTGTGATGAGGAGAGTGATGAGGAGAGTGATGAAGAGTGTGATGAAGAGTGTGATGAGGAGAGTGATGTCTCAGCTCATCATGTAGCCTCCTCCGTGATGCCTCTCACCCCTGAGTAACTTCTTTCTGGGAAAACGAGGTGATTCTGGAGAAAAGTGAATTTGTGATCAGTTTGAGCTGCTGCTTCATGTCTGCAGCTCACAGGGATCCAATCACTCCAATGAGCCAAAATGTGGTTTGAACTGGTTGAGGCAGCTTGAGCTGGTTAGTGGACGGAGGCGCCATCAGGACGCCTCACGCGCTGAAATGTTGTCGGGCATGAATGAGCTTGGAAGGTTCGTTCAGTGGAGAGCAGCAACCTTTCAAAGCGACCTCAGCTCTGCTCCGAACACTCAGCTTGACTGCTTGCCCCTGTTTCTCCCTCCAAAAAAGGAAAGAAGGAAACTGCATATTTTGGAACGTACCAAAACGACAGAACAGGTGGAGGCTGAGTTTTCGGAGGGAGGAATCATCTTCAGCAGCAGCGTCAGGGATCCCCACAGTCAGAGCGTGAGCTGTCTCATTCAGACGAGCCCCTCACCCTCTTTGCTCCTAATCCTTCCATCCATAATCACATTCCAACCAGTGGAGCAGCATGTGGGAGCGTGCCGCTCCCTGCAGTCTACACTCAGAAAGGCAAATCCTCTCGTTCAAATGGCTGATTCTCTGCTAATTTGTTTACCTGCTTGTTTGAATTAGCCAGCTGAATTAGAAGTGTTGGAGGTCAAGGTTGTACGCAGTATTTTCAATTACAAGCAGGTTGAACTACGTTTGACCTCAATCAGAAGAAACTCATCTGATTGGATGGAAGTGCGTGAAAGGTCATGTTGTTAAAATGGAAGATACATTCGAAAAGGCAAAATAAATTTCTTGATTTTTGGAGATTTGAATGGGGAGCTGATGATTCTATTGGTGTTACTGCAAATTATATTTCTCATAGCCAATTATTAATAATGTCATAAAGGAAATTGCATCCTTGCTTTTGCACGTCCATTTATAAAAACACCACCACCAACAAAAGAGATTTCAAATTCTCTTTTTACTCAGGACATAAATCAGATTCAAGGATTGTAGCGTTTATGATCAAGCTTGTTTTTCCACTTTATTCCAGTCTTTCAAAAAATCGATGTCTGAAAGTCATTGGCCATGAGCACTCGCTTCATTCTTGCAGTTTCTTCTTACTGTAACGTGACAGAAAGCAGACACAATCTGCTCCCAGTCTCCAGCATATATGAGAGAACGTTCTCCTATAAAAAAGCAATAATGCTGAGCACAGGGCTTTTATATATTTAGAGTGAAACTCACTGCTGTTACCCTCCAGGTGCCTTTGTGTTCATCATGCCTCTCTGCAGTGTAAATATGGTTTATATCCTCAGCCACCAGCTCTGCCTCCATCAGCGGAGGAGCTGTGTGTTTGTGCTGAAACCTATGATGCCGTTTCACTGTGACTCAATTAGCAGAGAGTTGTATTTGGCCAGGCAGTTAAATGACACAGATGAGGACTTGAGCAGTGAGATTTATGTGCGGGTGGAGCGCTCAGCTAGCAGCTAACTTTGATGTGAGGCTGTGATGATGGCAGGGTGATAAACCTGCTGTAAACCCAGACTCAGCACCAGTCCCTCATCTGACGTGGTTTCCTCCATGTGGCTCTGGGGGGCCACAACCCGGTCGATGTGCTGGTGCTGTGGTGAACGTGCGGTTGACATGTTTCGTAGCGCCAGAGCGGAAGTAATGAGTCCAAATTCTTCTAAATGTAAATACTTTTCATGCATCTGCACTCAGCTCATCATGTGACACCTTAGCAGTTGAACACGAGTATCTGACATGATAGCAACTTTTATCATTCAGAGAAGATGAACAAGCACATTAGCTCTCCTTTCACCAAGCGTTTTTACCAGATCTTACCTGTGTGAACACTGAGCATGATGTTCTAACTGTGAGAAGACAGGGAAGAGCAGTCATAACTATCAGCCACCGCGTTACGCTGTTAACCAGCCTGGTGCAGTGTTCCAAGGTTTTGGTCACTTTTCCTCTGAGTGCGAGATGAGTTGGATAAATGATGGAGAAATTAGAGTGGCTAATGCCTTAGCCAGGAGTGAGTGTACACTCCTGCTGCTCCTCAGTCCTTGGGAACCTGTTTTCAGCCAGAAGGCATGTTTGCTGAGACGGAAATAAGTTGAGCAGTTTCACAGAATGCTAACAGTCATTGTATCATCCTTCATTGAGGGTAACTCAAGCATATGATGTGTCAGTGACTCTTTTTATGCCCTTGGCAGCAGAGCACACGGTCTACCATGGCAGCACTTCCTCTCCACTTTTTCTTCCAATTTATAATGATTTCTTACCGCCGAGTACAGCTTTACTGGCCTTATTTAAACAGATGTGGAGTTCAGCGCTCGTGTGCTAAAAGGCAAAAGGTCCTCATTGCTTGTTGTCTGCCAGCCATATGTCATAATTATAATAAAATTAACATTTGCTGCTCTCTTGTTACTGATGAGTCTGATTCTAGGCTGTTGTTATACACCTGGATTTAAACACCTACTGTAACATGAAGGGACTCACCAGCATCTGGAAATAATCCTGTTTATGCTTGCTGGGTTTTGGTAGTTAGCAACAGCACTGGAGACCTGGATGGACAAACACAGAGGCAGCAATTTAGAGATATGATGAACACCACCACCACAACAACAGTAACAACAACAACAGTCACAACAACAGTAACAATAACAACAGTCACAACAACAGCAACATAACAACAGTAACAACAACAGTAAAAATAGCAGCACCATCAGTCACAACAACAGTATCAACAGTCACAACAACAGTAACAATACCAACAGTAACAATAACAGTAAAAAAAGCAGCACCATCAGTCACAACAACAGTAACAGTAACAACAGTCACAACAACAGTAACAATACCAACAGTAACAATAACAGCACCATCAGTCACAACAGTAATAACAACACTCACAACGACGGTAACAATAACAACAGTCACAACAGTAACAATAACAACAGTCACAACAGTAACAATAACAACAGTCACAACAACAGTAACAATAACAACAGTCACAATAACAACAGTCACAACAACAGTAACAATAACAACAGTAACAACAACAGTCACAACAACAGCAACAATAACAACAGTCACAACAGTAACAACAACAGTAACAACAACAACAGTCACAACAACAGTCACAACAGTCACAACAACAGTAACAACAACAGTCACAACAACAACAGTCACAACAACAGTAAAAATAGCAGCACCATCAGTCACAACAACAGTAACAATAACAACAGTCACAACAACAGTAACAATAACAGTAACAACAACAGTCACAACAACAACAACAGTAACAATAACAGTAACAACAACAGTCACAACAACAACAACAGTAACAATAACAGCACCATCAGTCACAACAATAACAACAACAGTCACAACGACAGCAACAATAACAACAGTCACAACGACAGCAACAATAACAACAGTCACAACGACAGTAACAATAACAACAGTCACAACGACAGTAACAATAACAACAGTCACAACGACAGTAACAATAACAACAGTCACAACAAAAAACAACAACAGTCACAGCAAAATCAACAACAGCAACAACAGTATCACATAGCCACAGGAACAAAACCAGTATGTCCATCATTTAATTTAGGGTTTAAGTCATTTTATTTTGTTGTTGCTGATGAACCGGTGGTAACCAGTGATGTCATCACCACTCCCTGGTAGAATGTTAATTTACACATCTGTGTGCTGCTGCTTTTTTTGGACCATTGGAAGACAGTCTGGTCCCTGCTATGGCATCTGTTTGCAAAGAATATGCAGGTGAAAATAAGTTCCTTGGCAGTTATTAAAACTATAAACCATTCTGGTTGGCTCTGAAACAAAAACAACCTTCATCGTTGTCTCTGGAAAGAGACCTGGACCAGCTGTTCTCTAAAAGGTTCACAGAGCTTTGGGCTGGATCCCTCAGTCTGTGTAACATCTGGAATTAGCAGGTTCAGAGGTTGATACTCATTCCAGTATTTTGATGACTGTGTTCGAATGTAGCAGATTATGTCCTTAGAATATTTCATGGCAAAAGCTGCAGAAGCCCTTAAAACCTGTTCAGGTGACTTCATATAACCTCAGTAATCTGCTTTCCAGCTGCAGAAACACTTCAGACGGTTTATGAGTGTGGCTCAGTCAGTTTGTGTGTTACATCTGGAGTCCAGAAGTCATTGTAACAGATGACTAGTATTTCTTATTAAGTACATGGAATCATAACTTGCTGTACACTTCCAAGTGTTTCATACCTACATTTGCACTGAGTCTGAACTCCAAGACTGAGACATGACTCTCCACAGTTTGTTCTGGTGTTACCGAATTTCCCCTCAGACAATTTTCTTTCTGTGCCTATATCTGTGCATTTCTCCCTGCAGTTTATTCAAAGCATGAAATAATTCAATATTTTACTTAAATGACTTTGTGTGCCTTAGTGCTGCCAGTCTGAATTATCAGCTTTCTTAAATTGAGTTTACAGTGGTGGCTTTGTGAGCATTACACTGTGTCTTGGCCCACAGCCAACACACTGCTGGTAAATATATTTAAATCAGTGCTAAGCTGCTTAAAATATTCATATTTCACTCATAGCTAGTTTATAGAAATGTGAAACTATCTCAGGCTGGCAAAATCAGTTACATGGATAAAATACATATATCATTTCACATTTTATGGGAACAAAGCGAGTGGGAGCTGGTGAGCAGTGGTGATGTGTTAAGCCCTCATGCACAGTGTGTGTTTTTTCTGATACGGCTGGCTCTCTGATGCTCTGTCTCTCCTGGCTGAGGGAGGCAGGATGCCATGTTCCTCTCAGGCTCATGATACTGCCATGCATGAAGACGTTTAATACGCCGCATGAAATGATTATTCTTAAAGCTGCGTCTCCGCATCCCTCCCTCGGCGTGAAGGAGAAAGTCTCTGCTTGCTGTTGATTTTGCCAAATAAGGCCTGTATGTGGATGTAATTAAGGGACTCTCGGATGCTGACGGGGGCAGAGCTGGAGGTGAGTGTGCTCCTCGGTGTCCACGTCCAGCCTGTATCAGGGTGGCAGTAATATGAGCCAATAACAGACTGTCCTCTGGCCTGATGATTTTATCCCTGCAGCTCGTCCTACACATCAGTCATCATTGATTATCACTTACATGCGCGGCCTGTGTTACAGAGCAGGATGGGCCAGCTGGCCAGATTCAGGTCCGAGTGGGGATTTTCAAGGTCACGGCAGCGGTTTGTGTGAGATTAGAGATCAGAGCACCAACTATGGACTCATCCTCTTGGTAACACTTCTGGCGATGGTGTGGACTTTGGTCCTGAGAGCGTAGAAGCACATGAGTGCCAACGTCCTGAACACGTCAGTGGAGAGAGAAATAAAATCTGTGGTTTCTATATCTTCTTCACAAGTTGAGAAGGCTGGGCACCGGCGCTGCAGAGGGAGGAACCATTACAGTCACTTTTACCTCAACACAGAATCTTTGGTGCATTGACCCCCCCCCCCCCCCAAATACATTTCAAAGCCATTTCATTGTTCACTGGGCTTTTTTAATCTGATGAAGTCACTGAAGCCTTGTGCTTGATAGTTGTGTTTTAGCATTCAGCGCTGCAGGGCTGCAGCTGAATCCCACGTATTGATCGCGGCTGTGATTATTCACATCAGCTCGTGTCACTGCTGCTGCTGCACCTGTGCTGCCGCACCTGTGCTGCCGCACCTGTGCTGCCGCACCTGTGCTGCCGCACCTGTGCTGCCGCACCTGTGCTGCCGCACCTGTGCTGTCTACTGCTGCTATGGACTCACGCCTCTGTGCTGGTGACAGATACGGGACCGTCCCTCCTCCCTCTGTCCGTCTGTCCCGTTCTCATCAATTTCTTCATATTTGGTGCGAACGTCCACTGAAACTTGAGGATGAACTGAAGAGATTCTGGAGGTCAAAGGTCACAGTTGGGAAGCAGTAGGACTAACAATGCACGTGAATGTACTAGATCTGACTGTTTGCTGCTCAGTAGCCCCTGGTGCCATGATGACACACTTTTACACAAACATGCCTTTTTACCTGGTAGCTGCTTCAGTATTCAGGTCACTTCCTGGTCCAGGTAGCTGATGCGGCTAAAAGCTGATGGTTAGGGACAGGTCATTATCGTGGTGGAGTGATGCAGCTGTAGGGTGGTGGGAGACTTTTGGTCAGACGCTTGGAAGCTGAAGGATCCACTTCAGCCTCCCGTCACAGAGTTTAACGGTGAAATGTCTGATTTGAGAGACGCCGCATTGATTCATATTCACACACGATGAAGGAAATATAAACTCAGCTGGTGGCAAAGATTTTGATGACAATCAGATGCTGCAGGATCAGTCTTTGCAAAAGCTGAATATTGTGGAACCAGACTATGACAACTTTCACTTTTTAAGTTTGAATCTTAAACAAACCTGCAATGAGGTCAAACCTGGGAGTTGAGTCTCCGTGTGCTAATTTATATATCTTCCTATATGTGCTTCAAATAAGTTTTCAGACAAAGTTTAAATGAAGAAGGCTCATATTATAGATTCAGAGGACAGGAGGCGTAACCTGAATTCAGTCAGAGAAACAGATTTAATGAACACATAAACCTGTCAAACGGGTAAAAAAATAAGAAACCAAAACATCAGTTTAGTGGAGCGATTCACGTCCACGAGGCTGGCCTGTAGGAGGGTTCACCTGTCGGCGGCACATCTGAACCAGTGGCTGGTTTAGCAGTGTTCACACTGTCAGGGCTGTCAGGTAGTAAACTGTACCCAGGGTTCAGGGGGGCGGGGGTCTCTGTCCGTCCTCCTACTGCTATTTGGGATCAGACCCGTGTATTGTAAGTAAGCGCCTGTGACGTGGGACGGCAGAGCGGCTTCCTCGAGTCAATAACTCATTTGGATGCAGTTATGAACGAGGGTGATCTTGCTGAGGGGAAGGTGGGCTCCCGCTCATATCCTGCCCTCAGTCGCTGAAGAAGCTGGAATAATAATCCTGCAGGGAAATCGATGTCAGGAAGCAGCGCCACAGGGACAAATACCAGCACCACACAACTCCTACCTGTCAGCTGGCAGAATTTCTGCTGAGACACCATAAATCCAATTCTGTGAAAAATTATATTAAAATTTGAGGCAGTTTAGATTGGCTTGTGGATGGAGGATGACGGCTTACCTCTCCCAGGAGCTCAGATTATCTGTCAATAATGCCCTCAGTGCCAAGACGGCTCTTTCATTAGCTTGCATTTAGATTGAAGTGTCATCCATATTATGAGAGACTGCTGTTCCGCCTGTAAGTGTTTTAGAGTGTGTGTGTGTGTGTGTGTGTGTGTGTGTGTGTGTGTGTGTGCTTGATTGTACTACAGTCAGGCTCTTTCAAGGATCTCAGCCTTAATGGAGTTGTCAGGCTGACATTCAGCGGCATGATGCGGGGCCATAGACGCTTATCGATGTGCCAGTCTTACTCCAGTAGCCTGAGCACTGCCTCTCCTCTGGTAGCACATCGTCAGTGACCACTCAAACTGCCGCGCCATCCTTGAAAAGCATTTAGCTAAACATTCTGGCCTCCTTCTGCACATGCAGCAGAGCTCTGGATCGGCTGGAGTCTTTCTGTCAGAGTAGAGAGAAAGTTGGCAAATACAAGCAGGATGAAGATTGGACGGACTTTTAAGGGACAGATGCATAGAGTAGCAACTGGAAAAAAAACTGCAGTAAAGTCTTCAATCAGACCACGTGAGAGGAGGATGCAGGTTGGCCAACACACACCAACACACGGGACACGAGTGCTTATCTCACACCAGTCTTTTCCCTGCACCAAGAGTTTTTGTGCTCATTGTAGTTTTTAGTCTCTGGTTCTTACTTTGATGTAAAAAAGTTCTACACGCTTTTCTGAAGTGTTTACATCCTGAGCCATGCAGCAAGTAGAAGTGAGGCTCCTCAGGAGTCGGCTGGGCCGGCTTCATCTTCCGCATCGTACACGCGTATCTGAAAGTGTGTCTCACCCCCAAACCATCATCCACCAAAGGTAGCACACAAACCACTGCAGAGCTGGAACTGAGATGGATGATACGTCAGTAAATAACTGGCTGCTCAAAGGTGGGACGCCAACGAGAACTGCAGCCATTAGATGACCAGGAAAAGAAGGGTTCTCTGTCTGGGGAGCGACGCCAGCTCAGATGCTGCACGTCAGCAGCTGCGAATGCGGCTCCTGAGCGAGCAGCCAGCAGGTCCTTGTGCTCTGATTCAGTTTAGCTCTGATGTTCACGAATGGTGAGCCTATGTCTCTACCAAGCAGATCTTTGTTGTCCGTGTGCTCTGATTGTCCCTTTGTGATGCTCCTATCAAATACTCTCCTCTGCTCTCAGGCCCACTTGTATCCCATATTTGATGTTTCCACACGTCCTCATTTTTTCACCTGATTGCTCATCTTTCATTTGATACCCTGGTTTCCCCTCCTCAGTCTTTCATTCCATACGTCATCGTATCCGTTTGTCCTTCTCATCTTCCTTTTATGCTCTTGAACCTAAGTTTTTATGTCACTTGTTTTCTTTGTCACACTTTTCACAGCTGTAATAGAAAGCTGACACACTGATGTCAGGTTGCTGAATGTCTGTCAGCCGCTGCTGAGGCAAACAGGAGGATGTTAGCGCGGTGATCCCGTATCACCGGTGCGTGGAGCGGGCGGAGGGAACTCGTGCGAGGTTCAGCTCACAGATGTGCAGAGTGAGAGTTGCTCTCTTGCAGGCTGAGTCTCACACTCTGCTGACTGGAGAATAAAGAGGCACTCCAGGCATTTCTTGGAAGAGCGGCAGCATCACAACCAACAGGTTGACTGGCTGTGGGTGGCATTTTTATCAGTGCCTCCCTCTAGAGAGATAGAGAGTGTGTACGTGTGTGTGTGTGTGTGTGTGTGTGTGTGTGCGCGCGCGCTGTCTCTTCCTCTGATCTTTATTCCTTGAAACTTTTGGATATTTCTTGAGTTCATTTAGCTGTTCAAGGCTTTTGCCAGGTTCTGATTCGTCCATCCTAACTCTGAGGGGAAATCTGGGCATCTCTCACTCTCCCATCAGTGGACTGTAACTCCTGATTGCCTGCAATGGTTTTCACAAAGTGTGTGTTTCGCCAGTGTGTTTTCATGCGGGCTGATTTTGGTACAGTGAGATGAGTCGCCTTGATTTCCCAAGACATCTCAGTCAGGCCTCATTGCTTTTAGACTGCAATCTTTGCTGAGGAAGGAGAGAAAATGGTGGGAGGAGGAACAGTGTAAAGAAAAGATTGTGTGCATTCTACCATGTGTGTTGAGAGAGAGAGAGAGAGAGAGAGAGAGAGAGGCGGAGATTGAAAGAGGGAGAGGATGGGATGAAAGTCAGTTGGGGAAAATTTGCAGGAAATATGAAGACATGTTAGAGAGGAGGGAGCAAATAAATAAAGGATGTTTTCCTTGAATTAAACATGAGTGTAAACGGCGGTGGGGATAGGGGCCTCGCTCAGTTCACATTTGCTGGTCAGCACAAGTCTGCGCCTCAGCCTGCTGGGACACGGGACAGTTCACCACTCTGTTGGCCCAGGACTCCGTCCTCCGTTGTTTGGTCCCTCCAGTTGATGTTAAAGCCCAACGTAAACCAACAAAACACTGCATCAGCGTTCACCGTGAGGATGTTTGCAACAGCCAAACATCAGCAGCGAACCAAGGAGGATCTGAAGGCTGCTGCTGGTGACGGGGTGATGAGG
This sequence comes from Aulostomus chinensis, assembly GCF_037954235.1. Lineage (NCBI taxonomy): Eukaryota > Metazoa > Chordata > Actinopteri > Syngnathiformes > Aulostomidae > Aulostomus > Aulostomus chinensis. The sequence continues at coordinate 28,385,272 of NC_141330.1, forward strand.
GGCGGAGCTTGGCGTCGTGCTGGTCGCTGATGTGATGCGTCATCAGGAGGACAAGCAGCAAATCACAGCAGCTTCCTTCTCTGTGAAAGATGAAAGCAAAGACACATTCATGGTGTCTTTGACTTGTAATTGTGCTTCCACTGAGCAGGTTCCTCACCGCTCCGCACCATCCCTCCATGATACCGGACTCACCTGTGTCATCCAGCAGTTGAGTCCGGTTTGGGGTTCTGGTTCTGACAGCAGCTTCAAACTTTTAGAGGAGTCAGATGGTTGGCATGCTCACTGTTATTTGATTTTAAGCAACCGAGGAGAGCAGAAAGGTTGTTTTTTTTTTCTTTTTTCGGACAAAATCAAAGTAAGGAAATTATGACGAGATGTTAAGCAGCTTAGATGGCGAGGCTATAAGGACGCCCATAAGGAAATCTGAAATCCTGGACCGAAAAATTAAAGTGAACTGAAGCATAAATACAAATTAAATTTCAATTCTGGTTGAAGATATCCAACCGTTTGTATGTGTGTGTGTGTGTGTGTGTGTGTGTGTGTGTGTGTGTGTGTGTGTGTGTGTGTGGTCCTGGGCAGCCTATTTTACAGGACATGTTGAGTTGCAATTCTGGTATTAAATAGTAGAAATGAGACGAGAATGTGTCCAGCTCAAGTGATCAGTGAGCTCACGGAGGGGAATCAGTGGCAGCGGTGGACACCAGAATGAGACACAGGCTGCCGTTTGATCTAAAAAAACACAACAAGATAAAAACTTAAGAAGGAACGGAAATATAAATTCATGTATGATATGGCAACTATCAGATTTAATCCTCTCAGGTGGGAGTCGTCTGCGTCAGATATCGTAGACATGTATACATACATAGACACATATATGCATAAATGTACACATTTACTCAAATATATATACATATATGCATAAATATATACACATTTACTCATAAGTATATATACATTTACTCAAATATATATACATATATGCATAAATATATACACATTTACTCATAAGTATATATACATTTACTCAAATATATATACATATATGCATAAATATATACACATTTACTCATAAGTATATATACATTTACTCAAATATATATACATATATGCATAAATATACACATGCGCATGAATATATACACATACACGCATAAATATATACACATACACGCATAATATATATACATATGGATATTCATGTACATGTATCGATACAAACTATTCCTGTACATGCAAACATTTATACATTAGTGACATTATTACTGTAACTGTAAAAATCAGAAAGGTCCAAGCGCCTGTTAGCTTAGCTATAGCTATAGCTTAGCTATAACTGAGCATGGATGATAAAAGATCATGCTAGCTAACGACAAGCTAGCGATACAAGCGCTCGACTGATCCTCCTACTGCCTACTGGCTTTGGCCAGTGTTCAGGCATGAACCTGGATCCCGGACCTTTGTTCACCCCGCTCAAGGTCACTAACATTCCCGTATGACTCCCTCCCCAGACTTCCAGCTGCAGAGGCTCCCCAGCTTGGTTGTGGGAAGTGCAGCTGGAGGAGCAGGACGGTATCCTGGGTCTCTGCTCCAGTCGAGGCTCTCTGGACGTGTGCGCCAAGACGCCAATGTCACACCCCAACAGACTGATGTGTTTGTTAACCTCTGAATATAAATAGTATTCACACTAGAATTGGATTTGAATCAGGAAGGGCTGTTGAACAGTGAAGTATATGGAAAGGGTCTGATTTAATGAGCGAGCAGGCCCTTTCCCTGCGAGGGTTACAATTACCCTAATTGAAAAAGCTGGACATGGATTGAACCTGGCAGCCTAATTAATGGACTCCTTTACAAGCTTCCATGGAAACCTGCAGTCAGTGTGATCCTGAGGCGTCCAGCAGGAGGGTCCACACTGACTCAGTCTGAGCATGCAGCATCGGTATGCTTCTTTAGGCATTTATGTTTAGGAGTATTCTATTTCTTCAATAAATACAAGGTTGGATGGTCTTGTGGTCTCCTGCTTTTAACCCAGACCTCGTTCAGGTCTTCCAGCTCGACCTGCTGGGACAAAATGAAAAGATGTACTTTCCTCTTTATGGGTTTAGAGTTGGCTCCCTCAGATATTTGAAGCAATAGCGGGCCAGTGTGTGTCATGTGACTGGAGAGCCTGAAGCAGTTCTTGAGTGTGGACCACGTCTCCTTAGACCCTGGTCAGTGCGTCCTAGTGCAGTCACGCCTGAACTTGGAGCTTAAAAGTGTCAGGGCTGTCAGAAATAACATAAAAAGATAATTCAAAAAATTCAATTTCAGTACTTAGTGTCCTCAAAGCTGTTGTGCGGAACATTCCATCAGGGGTCATAGGTCACTCAGGCAGTAGCTGCTCCACTGCTGCTGCCTATGTTGTCTTTTTACAAGTACCTTTGTCTTCTGGTGGAGCTGAAAATGTGTCTGTCCCATCCAGTCATAGTGAGGTGGTCTGCTAATGGTCCACCAGAGCGGTGCATTAAAGCAGTCCAGGATCTGGCCTTGACACTTGGTCCAGGATCTGGCCTTGACACTTGGTCCAGGATCTGGCCTTGACACTTGGTCCAGGATCTGGCCTTGACACTTGGTCCAGGATCTGGCCTTGACACTTGGTCCAGGATCTGGCCTTGACACTTGGTCCAGGACCTGGGCTTCACATTGGAGTGGCTGACCGTCATTACCATGTCTATCAGGAAGTTGCACCGTCAAACGCGAGCCAGTCTGAGCCCCCCTGCATTGGAATGCAGTTTTTCCAGCCGGATGTCCCAGAAAAGCATTTCTGTCCATCTTTTATTTCACTCAGTGGTGAAGACACAAGCAGAGACAAAGCACCTTCTTTGTTCTGTGTTGGTTTGTTCAGTCATGGATTGCTCAGTCCCTCCAGGAAATGCGTCACATCACGATCGCATAATTCAAAGCGTAATCAGCCAAAGTCTGAACAACCGAATTTTTCCAAAGACGCCGCACTTTCGATGCATAAATCGCAGTTTCCATGCAAAATGTGTGAAATATGCAGGGCTTGAATGATTTCATGATCCCCGCATTGTCATTGCAAAGAAGTCCCACACGTCTTGGCAGAAAGGTGAAAATGTTGCGTGACTTCACACACGAGCAGCCATTTTCCTCCTGTTGTGAAGTGACGTCATCGGAAAGCTGCAAACACCGCGATGAAGACACGCTGAAGTCCTCAAATCCGTCTCATTTGCCTACAAAAATTAGCGTGGAACTCACTTGACTCATCGAGGTTCTGTAAGTTTGAGCCGAGTGTTATTTTGGTCTGAAATAAAACAAGATGAGAGCTTCATTGTTCCAGCGCTTCCTGTGACGCGGTACGCTCGCCGCTCACAGGAAGCCATGGCTGCTTACATGAAGGTCGCAGCCCAGTGACAACAGAGTGTTGGGGAATCACTTTTTTTTCTTATTCATCAAACTGCAGTTTTTGCAAACTCCTTCGATTTCATCACATTAAATTGAACAAATATGCTGCAGATTCCATCGCATTTTTGCAGATCACGCCGTATAATCAAGGATTGGAGCAGGGGTCCTCACGGTGGCCCCCAGCAAGAAGGTTGTGGGTGGAGCCCCGGCTGCAGCACGGGGTCTTTCTGGGTGAGTCTCCATGTTCTCCCTGTTCCTGCTGGGTTCTCTCTGGTACTCCAGCTTCCTCCACAGTCCAAAGACATCAAGAGGGACCAGGTTAATCCAGACTCTAAATTGACCGTAGGCGTGGCTGGGAGAGCCAATGGTTGTCTGTCTCTATGTGTTGGCCCTGCCATGGACTGGTGACCTGTCCAGGGGGAAGGCTGCTGGGATAGGCTCCACCCCCACCACCCTCAACAGGAGAAGATGGAGGGATGGATAATCAAGGATTTTTTTCCTGCAACAATCATAAAAAACTCTTTTTTCATTTTCCTGGAAGGACTGATTTCTCACATGAAATTCACTTTTCAGATGAGTTGTCAGTTTCTGTCAGGCCGTTTCATCTGTTGACTCAGACGAAGCTGCAGGAAGCAGCACTGTGAGACGGTCGGTCTGAAGGGGTGATAATAGTTTCAGTGGCCTTTCATCCTACAAATGTCATGACGGACTGCTAATGTCTACCCTGCTCTTTCTCATCTTCACGTTCTCGTCTTCATTTCCTGACTCAAATGTGCCGTTCTTAATAGTTTTGTCACTGAGGTAAAAAGTTCCAAATCTGAAATGACGCTGGGTTGATTTCCTTCAGCTGTTGTTATGGAGTTCTCCACCTCCCTGACCAGTGACTCGTGGAACGTTTGCTGGGATGAAGGTCTCACAGTCACAGACGCTTGGCATTTAGCAGGAAAATAGCAGAGAAGATGCATCGCTGCTCCTCAGCAGCACTTGAACAGTGATACTGTGTTGTTATCTGCACATATAACATTAAACAGCTTGTTGGCATTTCTAAATTCTCCGTCTGCCTCAGACAGACACTCGGTGAAGCAGAGGCCATCTCCTGCTCTCGCCTGGAGTGCTCGGTGTGCGTACAGAGCTTTGATTCTGTGGAAGTTGCTCCGCGCTCAGCTGTACCGGCTCAGTGAAGGCTGGGAGATATTTCGCTCGGACTCTCATGCCTGCTGTGATTCATGTGTTGTCATAGCAACCCCAGCCACATGCACTGGTTTGGATTGTTTACTCAGCAGACCTGCTCATTCACAGCCGCCCTCCACTGGCTGGTCCCCTGTAGGACGACCCATGGTGACTGACGTGTCACCTGTTTGCGAATTCCATTCTTTGACTTTTATGTTTTTACCGACTGACGTAAAACACGAATGAGTCAAACTCATCAACGTAGCTCCCATTTGTTATTTATGTAGTACCTGCTTGACAATTCCAACTGTGTTGTCTCGTCTTTATTTGTGGAAGAAGTAGAGGAACAGTTGCTATTTGGCGGGCCGCTGACGCTCCTGTGTGCACAGCAGTGTAAGAATGTGTGAATGTGTGCATATGTTTGATGTATCTGTCCCCGTTTTAAGTGGCTTGCACGTACGTCTGTTTTTCTGCTGAATGTTGAGTGTGAGGACTGGTGAGTGAGCGTTTACATATGTCTGTGACTAAGCTCATTGGCACAGTACAGTATGATGCAGTGCTCCTCGGCTCACTGTGCCTGTCTGCTGCCAGCGTAGTTTTCTGTGTCCTGTTGTAATCCTCAGCGCTGTCCCTCGGGGAAGCTGAGGATGCTCGTAGCAGCCAAACGGCAGGCTTCTTCAGGGGAGAACAGGTCAGTGTGCCCTTGCTTCCTCTCCGCTGCCATAACTGCTTCAGTATCGCAGCAGTGCAGAGCATCCAGAGCCACAATGGCAGGGGTCTCCCTGCCAGCAAGCACTGACAGTGGTCCTGGTGACTGCCTCCATGGGTTTCAACTTCACTAACCCTGAGTTTTACACACAAACATGACAACATTTGCCTTTGCATGATCATAATCCATAATTTGTGCGTGATTATCAGTCGGGACCTGAACGAGTCCAGCGGCTGATTATTCAGGACCGTACATCCATGAATGATTGAAGAAAAACAACAGGTTACAAAATAAGGAAGTCAAGCTTTATGTATCATAGCACGAGGTCCATGCTAATACTCTGATCTATGTAGAACTTTTCAAAGCATCGGAACAAAGTGCATCACAGACAATTCAAGTTGAAGAAAAGCCGAATGAATCACAATGTCAAGCAGAAACGACAGAGCGACAGACAGAAACAGCAAGTCTCAGATTTAATCCACATTCCTGCACGAGCACTAAACCATCGGTTCAACTCTCGTCCCGACTGGTTCCCTCTCGCTGCCCTGCGCACAGACCTCTGCCCGCCTCTGCATGTCGTCAATGAATCTGACATTACAGTGCTGCACAGGTCACCACACGTGGGACCCTATTTATGAGGAACACGAAGGACAACGGACAGTAAATGATTAATTCAAAGTTAGCAGGTGAGAGAATGTCGCTCGCTCCTGTTGAGAAAGTGTGATTAAAGCCAGTAGCGACTAACTCAGGGGGCTGCGGCGCTCGGAGATCAGCTGGGAGCGACTTGCGTGGGACTCCACCTTAGTCAGAGGTGAAAATAAGCATTGAGGAACTGCTGAGAGATGGAGGTGTTGGCAGGTGTCCCGTCCTGGAGAGTGTGAGACAAGCCCATGATGAATGGCAGAGTGAGAGATCTAACAACACACTGGCTGGATGCTCAAGAGACTCAAATGTGACAGGGAGGTCGGAGAAGCAGATGAAAGTCGCTGGCTTTAATCCCAGGACGGAGGAGCTGGATGAGAGAGAGATTAGCACGCTCCAACCCTCCGTCACACGTGTGCGCGCACACACACACACACACACACACACACACACACACACACACACACACACACGTGTGTTTGGCTCAGATCAATGCCATGAAATACAACTTTGCCTACATTTCCTGAATACAGCGAGAGCATAACAACCTCAAGCAGTACTTCCTGGGAACAGGTACACTCATGAATCGCTGCATACAGGAAGCAGGAGGAGGCGTCGCTGCATACGGGTAGCAGGAGGAGGCGTCGCTACATACGGGTAGCAGGAGGAGGCGTCGCTACATACGGGTAGCAGGAGGAGGCGTCGCTACATACGGGTAGCAGGAGGAGGCGTCGCTACATACGGGTAGCAGGAGGAAGCGTCGCTACATACGGGTAGCAGGAAGAGGCTGCATACGGGAGCAGGAGGAGGCGTCGCTACATACGGGTAGCAGGAAGAGGCGTCGCTACATACGGGTAGCAGGAAGAGGCTGCATACGGGTAGCAGGAGGAGGCGTCGCTACATACGGGTAGCAGGAAGAGGCTGCATACGGGTAGCAGGAGGAGGCGTCGCTACATACGGGTAACAGGAGGAGGCGTCGCTACATACGGGTAACAGGAGGAGGCGTCGCTACATACGGGTAACAGGAGGAGGCGTCGCTACATACGGGTAACAGGAGGAGGCGTCGCTACATACGGGTAGCAGGAGGAGGCGTCGCTACATACGGGTAACAGGAGGAGGTGTCGCTCAGCGAGCTCGCACAGGCCTGCCGCAGGCTTGAATGAGACCTCCAGTTCTGTTCGGGTGCTCGATAGTCGCTGTTGCAAAAAATGAATAATTTAATCAATAATAATTTTAGTTTAATTTCTGCTGTGACTAAGACTGAAAGTGAGGCTGCCCTGGTTGTTACACTGTAATTATCAAATTTACATTGAAATATTCTTCACTGGGCAGTCAAACTCCATGTCTTATAAAAGTAATAAATGAAAAGTAGAGAATAGAAAAAATCAAATTATAAAGCATAAACATGTAAACGTGGGGAAACCAGGGTTTGTGTCCGCGTCTGTTCTGGGCTGCTCTCAGGTTCCCTCTCGCCGTACCTCCTTCTCTGTCTGCTTCTTGCTTGGTAAGCCAAACCTCGGGAGGGCAATGGGCTAAAAAAGGAAACAGACAGTCTGGCCCTCGGCTCTTTTCTCTTTTAATAGGCCTGGTATTCCAAGTGGAGCAGGCAGGAGTTCACCTTGATGTCACATATCAGTGACAGGCTGAGGGCCCGCCTTCCCTCCCTGGCACCATGTTTGAAAGGGTGGAGGATTGGGAGGAGCAGAGGAAGAAGAATGAAAGAGGAGGAGCGCTCAGCGAATGGTTGACCTTCTCTTACCTCCCAGGCCTATCGTGCGGAACAGAGGATTCAGATGCGTCGTTTCTCAACAGTGGATGACACCAGACTGAAGAGTATTTTCAAGTGTGGAACCCAGACTCAGAATGAACCGTCGCGTCTCACGGCAGCTCGTCCTGCATGTTACAGAAAACCGCCGCAGAAATAACCTGAAATGTTGTTTGTTTTCTGGTTTTTAAGTGACTTTTTATGCTTGTTTAATGCACCCAGTAGCTGATTTAAGCTGTGGCCTAAAGCAGAGAGAGCTGACACTGAGTGTCTCTCTCCACTGGCGGCTGGCTGCCGCTGTAGCGTCATGGTCAGTCACACGTCCCCTTGAAACAGTTGTGTGACGGCCTTCCAATCCAAGGTGAGACCACGATTTAACGGCTGGGTCTTGGGTTGGGCTCTGAACAGTCTGAGCTGCGGCCCCTGGTCCGCTGCTCCCTCCACCTTCCTATATGAGTTTTTCCCTCTGTTATTGGCATCACGTGACCTCCTGCTCTCCTGTGGTCATTATTGTGGCCACTCGATGGCACCAGTCACGTACTTTCTCTGCTTGTACTCCTGACCTCCGATCATTCTTCAGGGAGGACAGGCTGTGGAGAGGAGAGTGAAATTGTATCTCCCTTCTATTATTGTGGGCTCTCTGGATGATGGACGAGCTCGGGAGAAATTGGAGGGACTTCCACGTGTTCAGTGTCTCACAGAGACGAAGGTACAGGACGATATTACAGAACCCCGTGATGGCTTTCAGGCAGTTTAGATGACAAGGAAGAAATTCAAGAGTGGTGAGACGAGGCGGTGGGCTCGCTGCTTGTATTAACAGGCCGAAGGTGTCCACAGCCCAGACGCTGACATTGGACTGTTGGGTCACATTCATTGTACATTCCCACTGATTGATTCCTCCTCTGTTAAACTGGTAACTGGGTGTGACGTGACTCACTCTGTTACCGTGACGATGCTTAACCCCAGCACCCTCCTCATGATTTATGTGGATTTCAGTGGATGGAGATTGGGCAATTATTTAATCTTTCCTGTGTTTTCACAATCGTAGGCTAATAAAGCAATTTTCTCAAGGGTATCAAGAAAGTTTTTTTCAAATGTGCAGTTCTCTGTGGGAAAAGGCACAGTGTTTGTACCGTCTGAAGCTTAATGCTTTTAGTGTGTGTTGATGTGGTTTGTTTCGTCGGTCTACTGTTCAAGGTGATGATGTGCATAGGTATGATATACTATTGATTCTGCAAGGTCGCTTTATTTTGAAAGTGGGTCCTTGAACTTCCTGTCTGCTCTGATCTGCCCCGTGCAGCTGGAAACAGCCCTTGGTCAGGAATAGATGAGCAGGTGTTTCTACGGAAGCGGAACAGAGAGCAGCTTCTGGGATGCTGCCATGTTTTACCTTGAGGCTGGTGGCCCTAAACTGGCGGGGTGTCGCGCTACTTCCAGGTGGCATCATGGTACCGAGCTGCACTGCAGAACTTTATGTTGTTGTATGATTCTGTTTTGCTCACCTGAACTGGGTTTGGACCCGAGTAGCGTGACACAGACAGACAGGACACCGGTGATGAAGGATATGCCTGTTTATTAAATGAAATAGGGAACAAAGCTACTCTGTACGAGGTAGGCTCGGATGGGGGAATGTGGTGCTTAAGCTTTAGATGAAGTGTGTGTGTGTGTGTGTGTGTGTGTGTGTGTGTGTGTGTGTGTGTGTGTGTGTGTGTGTTCTTGTACTTGCTTCACATTGAGGACTAGAATACATATTTAACCAACAGAGTGAGGAAATTTTAGCCAGTCAGGTTAGGTTTAGGGTCAAGGTTAGAATCAGGTTCTGGTTAGGTTTAGGGTCAAGGTTAGGATCAGGTTCTGGTTAGGTTTAGGTTAACCACTAGACTGCGCAGTCTGACAACTGGTGGGGGAAGGAAGACAGTAAAGTAATTGAAAATAAAAAATAAAAGACAAAAAAAAGAAAAAGAAATAAGAGGGGGTGGGTGGGTTAGGTTTAGGAATGAGGATGAGTAGAGTTTAGGTTTAGGAATGAGGATGAGTAGAGTTTAGGTTTAGGAATGAGGATGAGTAGAGATTAGGTTTAGGAATGAGGATGAGTAGAGGTTAGGTTTAGGAAATGGGGGTGGGTGGGGGTTCAGGGGAGGAGAGGAGTGAAGATCTTGCATCGTTCAGATGGGTAAGCCAGTGATGCAGAATCCGGGTCGCTGTGGATGGGGTCCAGTGAATGTGGTCCTTTTGGGTTTTGAAGAGTTCCTGTGGTATGGCTGACGGGTAAGGGTCCTGGTGCATAGCTTTGTTGATGACAAACAGGTTCAGCTTCTGTTTGAGGGTGAGGTGGAGTGAAAAATTAAGGATGGGGAAGAATGCAGTTGCATTGGGGAAGGTAACTGTAGCTTGGCGGAATAATGCACATAGTTTTTTATAGTCGTCTTTTTTGGGTCATGATCTCTGTTGTTTAGGCCGACTGAAAAAATGACTGCTTCCAATTGGGGTTTCGATTTTTGACAGACTCTTAAGAATTGATATGCAGTGGCGCTGGGGTAACTATCGAGTTGAACTTGAGGATTGGTGTGACCTGGGATCCAAAAGATGTTCGAATCTCCCAGGACTGGGATTGGTTTGTTTGCTTTGAAAAAACAATCCTGGATTTTTCGGGAGGGGCGGGCGAGATGACGGGTAGGCCTAAAGAAGTTTTGACCAGGAGGGGTGGGAAAGGTAGGTGGCAGGGAGAAGGTGGGGGTGTCGGGTTCTGTCGTTTTGTCCGGGGAGGAAGGGTAAGTGAAGTTGTCTGGGTCCGAGGACATCTCATCTAGAATTCTTTCCTTGTAGGAGGTAAAGAAGGCTCAGATTAGGTTTAGGGTCAAGGTTAGAATCAGGCTGAGTTTAGGTTTAGGGTCAAGGTTTAGGGTCGGGCTCAGGTTAGGTTTAGGGTCAAGGTTAGAATCAGGCTCAGGTTAGGGTTAGGGTCAGGCTCAGGTTAGGTTTAGGGTCAAGGTTAGAATCAGGCTCAGGTTAGGGTTAGGGTCAAGGTTAGGGTCAGGCTCAGGTTAGGTTTAGGGTCAAGGTTAGAATCAGGCTCAGGTTAGGTTTAGGGTCAAGGTTAGTGTCAGGCTCAGGTTAGGTTTAGGGTCAAGGTTAGGGTCAGGCTGTCAGTTGAGATGGTTAGGGTTGGGGGAGGGGCTAGGGAATGTGTTATGTCAATGAAAGTCCTCACAAAGATATGATATAAGTACAAGGATGTGTGTGTGTGTGTGTGTGTGTGTGTGGGAATACCCAACACTGGGGGTCAGAGATCCCAGAGGAACTGGAGGCAGAGCGGGAAGGAGACTGCTGGGGTTCAGGAGACAAACAGGGTTGTGGTGGGGTGGTCGTGTAGCCACGGAGGACTTCTTGGGAGGCGGAGGGATGACGTAGGAGGACTCAGGAGGCAGTGGAGTCATGGAGCAGTTCTGGAGAGGCGCTGGAGTGGCAGAGGAACTCACGTGAGTTCAGTACGTTCAAGCAGGGTGTGCCGATCCAGGCTTCCGCTTACAGCAGGGCTGGTAACTGGCTGCCGATTAGCAGCACCTGTGCTCCCAGCCAGAGGAGGAGGGCCATGGACAGCACTGGGAGGGTCCCGAACAGAATCTATATTGTCAGCACAATTTTTCGAATGTAACAACTTCAGTAAACTATTATCACCAACCTTTCACACACGCTTTAATAAGGTAACAAGGAAAGTGAAGTTGTTCACTCAAAAGTTGATGTCACTTCCTTCCATAGAACGTGAGAACTTAACTTTTGCCTGCTGGAGTCAAGTGGAGGTGAAGTGCTTTGGCGGAGTCATTGTGGAGCTTCCTGCATTGATTTCAGCTGTGCTGGACATGGCTGCCTCCTGCCTGTTCATGTCTGTCAATTATTCTATAAGGATGTGTTCACGATCATCTGACTTCTGGAGGAGGACATTTATGAGTTAATCTTGACTTTCTTGCCATCATCCCTCTCTCGCGCTCTCATAAACACATGCCCTTTGTTTTCCTGTTTTTTAGTCTCTTGCTGTTTGGACAAACACTTGGCCAGGGCGTTCAGCAGGCTAGACAATCGATGGCAAATGCCCATGGCTAAATCAAATTACTTCTGCTCAATTTGTAGCTGAGGACAAAAGAAAGAAGAAGAAAATATGAACCTGTGTTTCAGGGCCAGTGGTTGCCTGAAGAAGTGTCTGTCTGGAGGGACGCACAGGTCTGAGTCAGGCTGCAGCTGAACATGGATGGTGCAGCACTACAGCAGTGTAGTGGGTGTTCGGGCTCTGGGAACAGTTCAGGCATCGTGTGAACCCTCACTGAGCCGTCTCACACAAGAGAAACAATTAAAGCTGCAAGCAGCGTTGTGAGGGCCTGAGCCGCGTCCTTGACGCCGGCCTGAATCCCAGGGTGTCCTGGTCCAGTGTGGAGGCCTTGTAGTTGAGGAGTTAGAGGCCTGAGTCTGATCAGAGAGTGAGAGCAGAGCTGAAGGTACTTCAGGCTCAGGCCCTCATACAATGTGGTTGATAAAGTCAGGAAACGACTCTTTGGGCAGAGGTCACTGCTGTGCTGGCCTCAGTTTCTCTTTATAGAAATGCTGTTTTCATCAATAACTCCACCTGCACTCGGCTGTGGTGTCACCCTTCACCTCTTCCTGTTTCAATGTCCGCCCACAATACAACGTCATGGATGCATGCTAACTGGCAGCTAGCGGTCATGCAAAAATACATTTTTACTGACAAGAATGTCCCACATGGAGGCTCCCACAGGACCAAAGGCAAACATCTGCTGGCAAATACAGTCAATGCTTTGAGCAGGTTTACCTGCATTGAAAGAAACTGCACACGTTGGCTTACAAATTTTATAATCCTGGAAATTGATGAATAATTAATGCAAGTCCTCTTAATCTTTGGTACTTGAAGTACCTGGAGAATTGTTGTTTCCTGGAAGTCAGTGTCTTCCCAGTGCCGTTGTCAGCTGCAGCGGTGGGAGACGGTAAAGCCTCCTACCAGTCAATATTGTAAAACCACTCTGCTTGTTGGTGGGCACCTGATTCCCAGCTGGCCTGTTTCATCTGGAAATACATCACACGAATGAAGTAATAACACCGTTTCTGTGCAGGATGTTTCGTCTCAAAAATGGCAACGTACAATCAAGCGGTTTTGTATGTTTGCAGTTCCCTGAAGATTCCAATTCCGCATTGCTTTGAAAGGTGTTATTTCTAATTCTGTCAGTCCACTCACACCTTTTTAGATTTTTAAACCTTTGACACCACTCTTCACTCATGTTTTCCATCTTCTATCCTTCAATCTATATTCTTTCTCTTTGTCTTCCTTCTCCTGTGCCCTTCACACCTGCGTCCAGGACCCCTTTGACAATACATGATGCTAGTGTCAGGCCGTAGAGACTAAGCTATCCATTTTGCTGTCTAATGGAGTTACCGCTGGCCTCTCTTGACCCTTAAACAGTTTGCGGTGAAGGAGGAAGCGGCAGACAGTGGCATTAGTTTGACATTCTCTCTTTGCCGCCTGTTTGTTCTCCGCCAGCAGAATTCATTTCAGGCTGAAACGCTGGATTTGACAAAGAAGGACCTTTAATGCAGGGGACTGATCGATTTGCAGGGAGACCTTGAGGTGAGTTTGTCCACACGTATCCTCAGACAAAGCCGGAGTTTCTATCTTGGTTGTGGTCTCAGCACTCAGCCCTGAGGCCCCCCCCCCCCCGCCATCTTGTTCAGTGGCTGCTTTGTTTCAGCAGGTTCCTTCTGTAAAGATATTTTTCATTTGCTGCATCATTTCTTTACGTGTGACGAAAAGAGACGCCAGTTGCCTTGTGAGTCAAGCATCTTCGACGGAGTGATGAGCAGCTTCTATCTGTTCATGATGTCATGAAGTCAACAGTAGCCTCTGGAATCTGAGGAGACCCTGAAGCCACTCAAAGGAAGAGCTTAAAGGTTAGAAGGCAGGTGTGAGCCTGTCCTGCTGATGTATGGAATCACTTACGCTGGATGATGAAATATCAATATCCACAAAGTACTTCTATGAACTTAAGATGAGTACCGGTGGCACACATAAACATCTAACAAGCGTTCTGTTGATGTCATGGATGTTTGTAGACGTTCACTGCTGCTATATATATATATATATATATATATATATATATATATACATGTGTGTGTGTATATATATATACATACATATATACATATATGTATGTATGTGTGTGTGTATATATACACACACGTGTATATATATATATACACACACACGTGTATATATATACGTACATATGTATATATACATACATATATATATGTATGTACATGTATGTGTGTGTATATATATACATATATGTATATATGTGTATATACATATATGTACATACATACATACACACGTGTGTATGTATATACACACATATGTGTGTATGTATGTATATACATATATGTATGTATATGTGTGTGTGTGTATATACATAAATGTCTGGTGTGTCAGGTGTGTCATGTGCATCATCTGCTTCAGATATGTCATGTGTGTCATGACATGACAAGCGGTAGAAAATGGATGGATGGTCTACTACTACTACTACTACTACTACTAGTAGTAGTACTGCTACAGGTAGAAGAACTAGAACAAATGGAGGTTAAGAGCTACTTCAGGTAGAACCTGGCCGATTGTCGTCAGCCTCCGGTTTTTATTCCGCAGCTCCAGCTTCAAATCTCATTTCAACTGAAATATCAGATAGAATTTGCTATCATTACTTTAAGAACAGCAAACACAAACAGTCTCATTTACAGTGGCTGCACTTGCTGTTTTTATTCTTGGTATTACAATCATTCTTTTATTGTCATTTCTTTCTGAAGGCTTCTGCGGTTTCTGTGCGATTGTTGTTGTTTTCAGCCCCAGCAGATTGAACCCCAGAACATCCGTAGCTAATTCAAAGGTTCTGCTTTAACTGGACTCCTCCAGCCAGCGGGAGCAGCTCCACTGGTCCCAGTACTACATTGGTTTCAATGGCGCGAGCTGCTGGTCCCGGTGATGCGATGCATCAGTGTTCTCCACTGGTTGGGGTGATAAACTGTAAAGATAGAATCCGTTTGATGGAACATGCAGGATAAAAGCTGAGGCCTAACGTTCAGGTTTCATGTCTGTCTCCTTTCCTCTGATTCATAAAAGACAGCGAGGGGCAGCACAATGGCTGCTGCTAATTGTGTTATTTCTGGACATTGGAGACTTCATCCTTGCAGGTCCCAGCAGCCGCCATCATTGGCACCTGTGTGTTCTATCTATAATTTCTCTGTCACTCACCTCTTCCATAATAACCATTACATGTTCTGTTAAAATGCCTTTCCACCTCCAGTCCAATTATCACCAACCTTCCTTCTCGCTCCACAATGAATGCCAGGAAACATTAAGAGCTCCAGTGCAGAAATTAGCGTTTGACTCTCAGCCTCCTAACTGAGATAATGTCTGTACACTTAGAGAAGAGAATAAAATAAGGGGGGGGGGTGCTCAGGTGGGGATGGGGGGGGGGGGAGTAGAGGACTGTGATCTCCCCCTTTGACTTTTAACTGCAGTGGGAATTGGGAGATAAAGTTACTCAAAAAGCTTGGTGTCTATAATCCAGACAGAGTGAGAGAGGCGACAGAGATACTGAGAAGGGAAAGATCAAGGGGGCGGCAAGAAAAAAGAGCTGAATCTGAGGAAGAGGCAGGAAAAAAGGAAGGCTTTTAGCGATGTTGAACAAGAGAGAAACAAGAGGCTACGGCTGCTTTAGAACGGGCTCCTCAAGTCTGGCATCCACACAGGGACATCTCCAGCAACAGTCCTCACACTGCTGTGCCTGCTGATGTCCAGGAGGTAAAGACCGGACCACAGATAACAACAATATTTGACAACCTTAAAATTTCTCCGCTTCTTGACTACAATATTTCAAAATAATACCCTTCTGTCGTTATACAACTACTGCTCCAAATCATATCTTTATTTCATCGACGTGGCATTCGTCTCAGCCCCATCTCTACACGGATAACACAGAGAGTTTCTTCAACTGAGTGCTCATTGTATGCTGACGATAACATTTCACATGTGACTGGCTACACAGCGCCCCGGGTCCCTCCAGGACCAGGACCAGGTCAGGATCAAATCCCTACCTGGGAATCCAAAACCTGAAATTAAACTTCCCCACGTATTCTGACCTCAGATGACACATTTATAATGATTCCAACATTGACTATCGACTCTGAAGTCGCTGCAGCGCAGATGGACACAGATAAATGGAAATGTTCAGGACAAATTAATATCTAAGGCAGACTGTTTATTGACCTCCAGGAGGATGTTCTCCGCTGTCGGTGCATGCATAACACAGTGAAGCACACGGAATTACACACAGGATTCCACAATTAAGGATTTACAGAAACACTGAAATCACTCTTGACACCATCCAGTCCTCCTGAAGCTGAGCCATGCCTCTGACTCTGGAGCTTCCTCATTGCTCGATTACCCTCGAGCACTTCAGTAGAACAACAGCAACTATTTGTGTAAAAATTCTGGGCTCATAGTGGAGGTCAAGGGAAGGTCAAGGACTCGCTAAAAATAGTTATTCACATCCTCCAGGGACTCCAAGTATTAGCAGCTAATTTCACAGTGAGAGGAGAAGATCTTGCTTGTGGACCAAATGTCGGTGAACCGACTGATGATCCTCTCTGGAGGGCCAACAACACATCCATGCACACGGACTTCAGTCAGAATGTGGGTTATGTGGAGGGGGGGGGGTGGTGGGGGTTATAAAAAGAGCATATCCTCTCATATTAGGCCACAGGGCACAAAATACTTCCTCATCTTGGCATAATGATGCGAGGAGTCTCCATATGTTGGTGCCGGAGGCCTTGGATTCAGCAGGGAGTCTTATTAGCATAGCATTGGCCGCAGGACATTTGCCGCATGCTTGTTTAAAGGTAATGAAAAATCATCTGACAGAGTCGCGCTGCGATCAGGCTGCCATCTGTTACCTGCTAAGATTGCTCGCCGCCACAATGAGGAAAAGCTGGAAACAGAACATAGCCACACAGAGATGGTTCATGTGAGCGGCTGTTCCCCGGATGATGGACTCTCTGGGTTCGCCTCTCACCTTGGCCTCCCTCCTGTCCCTCCCTCTGTCTGATTTACCTGTGTGGATGTCTGTGATGCAGGGTCAGGGGACGGCGATAGTTTCCACTCTGTCCAGATGGTGGTCTTTGTTCTTCCCCAGATCACCAGAGGGGGCGGAGCATGACCAGGACAACTTGGTAACTGGGCAAAAAAGCAATTATGCAATTGGGGGAAAGGCAAAAGATCAGATTAAAAAAACAGGCTTATTTTTGAATCATTCAGTTTTGTAAAGATGTGTTACTGTTGGTGGAAAGGCCAGTGCGAGCAGCTCTCCAGCTCTCTGATCGTTGCTTCTCATTTTCTGATGTGCTCGGATGGACAGAAGCAGCCTGGAGCTGCAGCACTGATCATCCCGCATCGATTTCCATTCCTGCCCCTCAGATGTTTGTTGACGGAGGAGCAAAGGGCCATCACTGCTTTTCATTGCTACTTATCAATAAATGCAGTGCGGATTGAAAGTGGGTTTGCTGCTTCTGAGCATAAATCCATTTCTCTGGCAATGCTGCACACATGCAGCTCATCTGGGCTCTCCAGTGGAATTCTTTTAGATTTGAGCGATTTTCTCCAAAATTGCCACGATTGACTTGAATACTCTGTGTGTTCGGGTAATTAAAGGGAGAAGGGCGGTCAGGAAGTGTTAGGAGGAATCAGCCTCCTGGATGGACGGTGTGATGAGTCCATTGATATGTCAGATGAAGCCTTCCGTCTGTTCTAGAACACGCTGGATGTATGAGGAAGGAGAAAAGCACATGAAAAGGATTGAATGTGACGGGTTAATGACCACAAGCTTTCCCGCTCTGACCGTGCTTGGCATGCTGTTGTGGTAGATCCAATTAAACCTGCTGCAGACATGAGAAATGAGCAAAAATGAAATCAATACCATATTGAGTGTAAATACTACGTTGCTCTATTTTGGTCTTCCTTTCAAACACTGGGGAGCTGAGACTGTTATTTCACAGGAAGCTGGTGGAGGGCCAGTGAGCTGGTGAATATTGATGGCAGCAGTATTGATTGAGAAGCTGCAGGGTTTGTCTTGTTCTATCCAGCGAGCCCTCAGCCTGTCCAGCAGACTTTATGGAGCTTCCTGTTTATGCCTGGCTGCACATTATTGGAAGTATGGCGGTGCCAACTTCTCCACACAACACAGTTCAATCATGCCAAGACACTGTGTAACACTGATGTTACAGTGTTTAATGAGCCCCGGCTGACTGGCTCCTCATCATAGACGCTAGGGGCTACGCTGCTTTATCAAGCTTTGATCCCTGTTCTTACAAGGAACCACTACGAGAGGAATCACCCAGAAACTAGGGTGCTCATATCTGCCCGCCACAACCATCAGTGACTGTTTATGCTTTTCAGTCTTTTGATACTTTAATGGCACCAACTGAGTTGCTTCAATACGACTGAGTCCTGAAGAACACCTTGTCATTCAGCACTCAATCTGCTAAGAGCTGTGTGTCCTGGTGATGGCTCGGATTCTGCGTGGATCTTCTTGAGAAGCCTGATCTCATGAAGTATCTCCCCAGGCTCTGGCGCTACCTGGAGAGAGCCGAGCACCTGCAGTGAGCAGAGCAGCTCGTGGATCTCTGGGCTCCGTGCGAACGCCACGTCCCAAACCGTCTTCAGTATCAACGCAGCAGGTAGAAGGTGAGATAACAAAGCCACGTGAGCAGAGGTGAAAACTGAAGACGGTACTCAGCTAACAATATTTTCTATGCAGCTGAATTCAATCCACTTGCATCGTTCCTCCAAAAATAAAACCTTTTCTTTACATCACATTTCCTCACATTCCTCAATATGCCGAGCTTTGAATGTCCCCTCTCAGTTTTAGCTTCTTCGTGACTGTCTCGCCCAGTGGACAGACTCAGGTGGGGGCTGCATGCAGGAGACCATATGAGGGTTTGAATCCAAATCTTTTCTTGCAACTGGAGGGAGCAGACAGGAAAACAGCTACCCTGTACAAGATTTCAGTCAGCAGATCGAAGACTCCAAGAGGACAGGAGAGAAAAATCCAGAATCAGCTCAAAGGTGAAAAGATGATCTGAGGTGACAGAAGGGAACACATGGGATGTTAACACAGGCCGAGAGGGCGGGGCGGAGAGCGACCTGCTGTGTGATGTCACAGCTCGTTCCTTGGAATTTCCTCTCAATTTCTCATTTGTCTGACTTTCACGTGTTGTTAGCATCTCTTATTTTTATTTCAAAACTACAATCTTATTAAAACCTTCAATGGATTGCAGATAATGTGATGCGCTAACACATCAAAGCACCCTAACAGGAAGGAAGCTACTGTTATGGTCCCATCTGGACCCTTGATGTATTCGGTTTTGGAGTCGGTGAATTTCCTCTTTTTGGACTTTATGTATTTATTCCTGTCTTGTGATTCTCTGGTGGTCTTCATACCCCCCCCCCCCCCACCTGCCCTCAATCAGTCCTCATCAGCTCCTCCTCCCATTACTCCCCCAACAATCAGCCTCCTCCCATCCCGCGTGTCCTACCTCCTCTCCCTCGCTCCAGTTCTGTAGTATTTGTGTCTGGTTGCTTGTTCTGGATCAAGGTTAACATGCTGCTTTCATTCCAAGTTGAAAACTTAAACTAGAGTTTCTGATTGGATTGTGTTGAGTGCATTTACACGGCCAGAAAAGTCATGTTTGATCATCAGTGCTGAGCTCCAGGGTATTAATTACTGGAGCGCAAGGAGAACCGACGCAAACAATTCGAGTCCACTGCTGGTTCTTCTTCAGCAGCAGCTCCATGTTGACCTGCTGTCTGCGAAGCGTCTTTGCAATGCTGGATCCAGTTTCAGAGTTGGAATTCCGATGTCGGGGACGGTTCTGTTGCATGTTTCCTTGATGGAGGTGATTTTATTTCCCCATCGGTTCCAAACACAGCAGGCAGCATGAGGACCAGCACAGGTCCACAGTCTCTGAGCAGCTGATGGGAGTGAGGTCGGTCGATAAGATGGACATCATCCCTAACCACGGATTTCTGATAACGTAGTAACTATGGCAACAGCTAAATAAAAGCTACAGCCTCTGTAACTAATGAACAGATATTTATCTTATCAAGTTAAATTAATGTGAATTTAGTCAGTAATATGTTTGTATTAAATGTTTTCCATTTTGCTGAAGACAGAAATGAAAATGAAAAGTTGATGAAAGGCAGTCTGGAGCTTTTAAAAGCATCACTGCTGCATTCATGTGACTGAGGATGGGCACTTGAACATGTCATGCTTCAAGTACAAATTGAAATCTCATTGGATCTTGGCTCAACAGCATCTAGTGACTTTATGTTCGCTGCTGCAGCAACTGCAGTAAATTTGAAGACTGCCAGTCAAACGTGATTACATCACACGGCGACTCTACGCTGCTAAAACAGCCGCCAGCCTCCCACCAGCACCGACACACAGGTTGACCTCTCTTTCACACCTGAGCTCTTCGGGCAGCTTCACACAACCCTGCTGCCTCCTGTTTGGGGGGGGGGCATTCTCGCTCAGGTGGGTGGTGACGCTGTGAGGAGGTGCGGAGCACATTGTTGTCCTTCAACTCCTCCAGTTGAGTATTAAACGGTGCTTAAAGGCCATGTTGTAGTTGGCCGTTGTAAATGACGCGACAGATGCTTTTATCAGGACAACAGGGGAATACAGGTGAGGATTCGATGGTTGAAGTCCCTGGAGTGGGCGGAGAGATGGTTAATAACACACACACGGCTAAAAAGGCACAAAGCTCCAACAACCCTGTGATTGGACACTGCTGACTGAGGTCAGCGAGGATGCCGCCAGCGTTGGAAGCTCTGTTCTGACCATGTTTGTTTACCAGGTTTGTGCACCTGGCAAAGTGACAGTGTGAAAGCAAACTGGACCAAAATAAAAAAGGTAGTGTGTTGCAGTGTCTCACCTGAGCAGGCGCCCACTAGAACCCCCCAGCTCCTCTGGACTGCTCTGCTCATCCGCTGCTTCTGTTTATTCACAGCTGCTCAGTAAATCGGTGCAGATGATGCATGACAACAGCAGCCCACCGCCGGCTACCAGGCTCCCAGCCCCTCTGTGACCAGAGCCTCTGTCCGTCCAGTTCGGATCAATAACTGGAGGGTCGGCAGGCTGGCAGGGAGACTGAGCTCTTGTTGATGAGAGACATCCATAAGCACGACTGTTGACTGGACAAAGGTGATCAGATCTTTTACTGTCCATCTGTAGTGCCTTTTGTCATAATTTGACATAAAATTCGATATGAACTGGCCACTGATGAAGTGCTGGTGTAATAAACAGAAGTGAAAAAGAGGTTCTTAGCTTTCATTTATTCCAGTAAAATGAAAGCTTCATTTGTGGGAATGACACAAAAATGTGTGTTGCTGCCAAGTTTTGGAAATACCACAGCAGTTTTTGGCCTTGCTGCCGTAGTTCTTAGGGTTTTAGCACTGCTCCATGATGAGGTGCTATTTGTGGCCCTGTGGGTTGGAAGTGCTGGATGTTTGAAGCCTTATATAACCACACTATTCAGCATTAAGTGGCAATTATTCAGATTAGTGCGGTGCTCGGCTGAATCACCTGTTTTCATAGTGCTGGTGCCCACTGAGTGGCTGAGAGCGATTGAGCTTTCCAACAGGCTTCACCACATCCACCAGTTTGTGTGTTAGCAGCGATCTTAATGAAAACATTTGAATGTGAGTGCAAGTGCTAATTTGGTTTGACTGAGCAGATGTGTGGCGGGTCAGTGACTCACTGGTGACATACATTCAGCTAACAACCTCCCTGTGAAAGCGTCGCAATCATTCAAGGTCAAAATCAAATCACATCGCCCTTCATTTCACATCCAAACGACGCGTTTTCCTCATGTTAGTGGTTCACTTTAGGCAGCAAGAGGGATGTTTTTTTCCCATACATTTCATTTGTTAACTCTTTGAGGTTTCAAATGAAAAGCTACACTATGGATGGTTGGGCCTTTCAATGCTGCCCTGAAAAGCAGAGCCTGATCAGTTCGGGTCAAGGGAACTGTGATATTCACCCTAGGGTTTGTGAGGTGACTGACAAACGCGAGCAGCATCATGGTAGCGCTGCTACCAGCATGATACTGTTGAATAATCTCATCTTTACGATAAAGGATGACCATGTATTTCATGGATGTGCTGATAACAACTCTTTTCACATACATGAGCCATCACGTATGTGGAGCTGCTCTCCTATCCTTGCTCGAGAGCCTGGTAGAGCAGCAGGAGAGCAGGATTTCTTGATTTCCTGTTCAGGTTTGGGAATATTTCAAACCCTCAAACAGCCGCTGCTCGCACTGCATTTGCTGCGCTGCATTTGCTGCTCCAGCGGCTGCTGCGCTCACACATATTGCTGCTTGCACTTTCCTGCTGCTGCTGCTTCAACTCTTGCCCTCACGCTCAGGCTGCTGCTGCTCACTCATCAACCTCCCGTTCTTGGATTTTCCTGCACTCTTAAACCGCTGGTGATGCAACCTGTCAAAATCCACCAACCAATAAGGGACCAGGTGTTGTGTTGACCAATAAAATGATCCCTGCCGCTTCGTGGGCGTGTTCCATTGGCTTCTTGGAGTGACCTGTATTGGCGGGCACTCTGTAGCCCTCTTCAGGGTCATCGACCCTGGCAGCTCTGTGGTCACTCCTCTGATCCTGAGACAGTTTTACACTGATAGTGTCATTTATTGAATAAAGATGAACTGATACTCTGGCAGCCAGTGGCGTGTTTGTCATCTTTCAGCCTCCTACAGAACTCTGGGTCAACAGGGTCATGTAAAGGCTGTCAAGGTTGAGAATGCATGGACCTAAAGGGGGCTAAAGGCTTCCCACCCACACAGGGGGCTCCAAGAAGCCCAGCAAACATGCCTGCAAGGTGGCAGGAATCACTTCTTTGTTTAAAACTACACTGGGCCTCCTATTGGTCGGTTGATTTTGATGTGGTTGTTACATCGACAGTCTGCTGTTTCACAAGCAGCAGCAGCTCCACCCATTTACCATTGACTTACTAAGAACTCCACGTTCCCTGTCAGCCTCTTGCTGTGGTGAGAAGAAGCTGATAGTGAGGAGGTTCCTGTAGATGCTGCTATCGCACCAACTGAGAGTGAAGAACGCCCTCCTCCATGGAGGAGATGGATGGGAGGTTCATCTTGAAAGTACCTGCCCTTCTCCCACCATCCAAGGAGGATGGTTTGTTTCACAGAACCATCTGGTGGCTCTGGTTAGCTCACCATCACTGAGCAACCACAACCATTTGTACCAATTAGCAGGACGGGTCTCTGACACTTCCGTCAGAAAAAGTCAGGCTGAGATTCCAGCAGAGGAGGAGAAACAAGTTGTATTCTATCTGACAATCTCAAGTCATACTTGCATGTATTTGGTGTCAATCAGTACTGATTCTTGAAACTCTGTTCATTATGCAATTACTGAAAATCACAATAGAATAAAAAGTAGAATTCCTCATGTTCAGCGAATGTGAGAGCCCTTCCACCTCATCTGGGATTGTTTGATTCACGCCGGCGGGAGTCAACAGACAAGATAGTTCTTTCTCACGTGGCTCGGCTGCGTGTTTCAGTTCCTCTCTGCTTTGTTCTTCTTGACTCTCAAATACCTCCGTTTCTTCTGGTTGTCATTGCAAACATCATGCGGTGGTGACCAGACAGTTTCCAGCCCGATGGAACAAACCAACGTAGCCGACCACACCTCAAGTTAGCTGCTAGCTAGTAAAGGAGAAGACAGGTGCTCAGCTTCAAGTTCTTAGAGGAGCGTGACAGGCCACACAGCTCAGCCTCCATCTTCCCTGGGACGCAACCTTCGAACACACACGCGTGTTAGTAACATTCATACATTTGATCTCTGCAGCACATGCTCTTAACTCCTGCATGGCACAATGAGATTTCTGGGTTAATAATACAGGTGACAGTACGATGGCAACAATGTGTGATGGATATAACTGAATATTGTTCAAAGCCTGGTGAACAAGCCTGCTCGCTTTCAGGTTAAGTAACACAATGAAGCTTGAGGACGACTGACTCTGAGGCTATGACTCTTTAGACGCTGTTAGACGGGACACACGCACTGCTCAAGTGTGAGCTGCTGCTGAGGCCGGACCCAGAACCCCAGCAGCTGCTCCATCCTCATGTGGACCGAACACCAGACTGCAACTGCGTGGTCCTGCAGCATCAGTTGGTGACATAGTGAATAAGGTGCTTGCTCCAAGGCTGCCCTCGTCTGCCACATTCATCTGTAGAAAACAGGCTGATTGGTGCCAAAGACTCACAGAAAAGTTCAACTTTCTGCTTGATATGACAAGACAGGGCGACTTGTGACTGACATGATGTTCAACAAAGACCATTTCAAGTAGGAGTTTATCAGAGGGAGGCAGAAATGAGAGGAGAGGGGAGGCAACCACTGCTCTCATTTGTGTGCTTGGGTGAGTCAGCTGGCTGCATCACCTCAGTTCCAGTTGTTATAGAATGTTTCTGTTTTTCATCAAATGTTCATTCCATGTTGACACACCCATCCCTCCATCATCCCTCCATCATCCCTCCATGTTCTCCATCTTCTCCTGTTGAGGGTGGTGGGGGTGGAGCCTATCCCAGCAGCCTTCCCCCTGGACAGGTCACCAGTCCATGGCAGGGCCAACACATAGAGACAGACAACCATTGGCTCTCCCAGCCACGCCTACGGTCAATTTAGAGTCTGGATTAACCTGGTCCCTCTTGATGTCTTTGGACTGTGGAGGAAGCTGGAGTACCAGAGAGAACCCAGCAGGAACAGGGAGAACATGGAGACTCACCCAGAAAGACCCCGTGCTGCAGCCGGGGCTCCACCCACAACCTTTTTGCTGGGGGGCCACAGGGAGGACCACTGCTCCACCGGGCTGCCTCCTGACACAGACATCCATCGTCCATCGTCATCTTCCGCTTATTCCTACACATTAAGGGTCGCGGGGGGTGGAGCCTATCCCAGCGTCAAGGGGCGAGAGGCGGGGTTCACCCTGGACAGGTCACCAGTCCATGGCAGGGCCAACACACAGAGACGAACAACCATTCACACTCACATTCATACCTACGGTCAATTTAGAGTCTGGATTAACCTGGTCCCCTCTTGATGTCTTTGGACTGTGGAGGAAGCTGGAGTACCAGAGAGAACCCAGCAGGAACAGGGAGAACATGGAGACTCACCCAGAAAGACCCCGTGCCCGAGCCGAGACTCGAACCCGGAACCTTCTTGCTGTGAGTCCACAGTGAGGACCACTGCGCCACCGGGCTGCCTCCTGACACAGACATATTTAAGAGAAATTCCCAAATACCATTCATGTAGTTTCTCCATCCTGTAGGTGTTCCCTCTGGTGTTGGGGGGGGGGGATTAGAGTTATTAGGATGATGAGTAGTTATTAGGGTGACAGGTCTCTCTGGTGATCTCAGCCCACTGAAGCAGGGTGAGAGTGAGAGAGAGGCGATAATTGGAGAGCATGCTCAGACACTCACGTTGACCTCGGACCTCATTAACCTGCAGCCATGCACACACAAGCTCCCAGGACTGAACGTATGCCCAGATCCACCTGGCCAGACAGCTCAGGTGCTGGTATTGGACCAGCAGACCAACGCCTCCAGTGTGCACGGTTGTGGTGGCTTCACGGGAGCTCTGCTCAGCACAGTAGAAACAAGAAGCCTGGACTGTGATGTGGTTCTCTATTTGCCTTCATTATGAGTTAGATACCATCTGTGTGTGCCCACAGGAGGAATTAGAGTCACATTACACACTGATAAGCACTTCAGTATCTGCTTACCACTACATTATACATAAAAACAAGGTAGTCCCCCCCAAGCAGGTTCCTGCCCACCCTGGTCCGGTTTAGCTGCAGGTTTCTTCCTGTTAAAATCATTTTTCTTGCCATTGTCAGCAAGCGATTGCTCATGGGGAAAGTATTAGACCTCCTAAGAACTGCCTTGAAAAACTTCTGGTACTGTTTTACTCTCCATAAATTCATGAAACTGAATGAACCCCATGGACCCCTCAGCAGGCTGCCGCGCGACATCCCGCTCTCGCTTCCCTGTCTGTCATTCACCAGGTTCTGGTACAAGTTTATCAAAGAAGTGCCAGGCTCCTCACCCCTTTACTGGTCTTTTACTGGTCAAATGCATCATACTGGTTCTAGTCACAGTGACTAACCATGTAGCAGAAGCGTCACCTGACACAAGTCAGCCTGAAGCTCAAGGACAGGACAGTAACTCGGTTCCTAGGAACAGAGCTGAGACTCAGCAGTGACGGCTGCTCTGCCCTGGAGTGAAGCTGCCGCTTAGCTCAGAGAGCAGCAAATGTACAGTGGACTCTCTCACTCACTCACCCTCTCTCTCACCCGCTCATTCACTCACTCACCCTCTCTCTCACTCACTCACTCACTCACCCACTCACTCACTCACCCTCTCACTCACTCACCCTCTCTCTCACCCACTCACTCACCCTCTCACTCACAGAGCGCTCCAGTCTGCAGGTGTGGTGGGACTGAACTGGATCTCTTCTGGTTCCGGGGCTCATGTATGTAGTTGTATCTTTCCTGACGGTGCATCCCAGGTCTCAAGCCTGCTGGGCCGCCCAGGTCCAATCATCTGCTCTGCTTCCCTGTGAATTTGCGTGTGTAACCCCACATCTGAGTCACTGAGCTGAGGAGGAAACGTGGCTGAAACCTCGGTGCTCCACAAACCTCTGCTGGTGGAAATCACTTCCGCCAGCATGTTTTCTGGGATATGAAGTATTGAAGACAATTAAATTTGTCACCCCCATCGCCACTTGCTCCCCTTCTTCTTGTAATTCTGTCAAACAGGAAAAGCTCTTGCGTGTTCTTTGCTGAAGAGACTGTTTAACCAAACAAGAAAAAATAGCAGTCTTGTCTGAGTTGTCACAAATTCCTGTGTGGGATATTTTTACCTCAGCTATTAATAATCTTTGCTCTGTCCTACATCCGTCTTCAACAGCTCTCCTGGCAGGCCTTTGTCACTGAAAAGATTGCTGGCTCCCTCTTTCTGTCTGCACCTTGTGATGAGGTCAAAGAACACAGCAGCAAAAGAACACAGACCAACATCTTCAGTCTTTGATGTGTCAAACGGAGAACCAACAAATCCTCTTTGATCTGTTCAGTTTGATGATGAGTGACTTGGGAATGTATTTTTAGCTTCATGATGAATGCACCTGACAATACAAAAGAACACATACAACCCTAACCAAGCAAGTGGAGCAGGTGAGCTGGTGGAGCAGGTGAACTGGTGGAGCAGGTGAGCTGGTGGAGCAGGTGAACTGGTGGAGCAGGTGAGCTGGTGGAGCAGGTGAACTGGTGGAGCAGGTGAACTGGTGGAGCAGGTGAACTGGTGGAGCAGGTGTCAGGAGGAAAAAACACAATGATCTTAATGAAAAGGGTCATTAGAGAAAGAGAAGCATCACAAATGTGTGGATCAGCTGAGTTCATGTCGTTAACGAGGCGAAAGCTGTTGGAGGTTCAATCGTGCGTTTAATTGAACCTTTTTAGTTTGAAAGTATGGATTTAACACCAACAGACCTAAACCGCTGAACAGGTCCCTCTCCTGAACGTAGCCCCATTTTAGAAACCCTGGACGCTCAGACACACCCCCCCCCCCCCCCCAGCAGCTGTTGGCTGTTGCTACCTGCTTGCATAAAAGCATCACTTAAACTGAGATTAAAGTTGGCACGTTACATTGTTAGGCTGTGAATGATAATTTTACTAACCCTTCTCGCTGGACGCCTTTCTTTCTTCTTTTTGTCCTGAAAATGAAAAACCTTCACAATGTGCCTTTCATCTATTCTGATCACCATGACAACCAAGGAGTCTTTAGGCTCACCATACAGAAGTAATAGTTTCCCTCCCAACCAGTATGAGTCTCCATTCGGAGCGCAGAGTAGAGAGAAACCACAGCCGTCCCTCAGCAGGCGAGAGCGCCGGAGTCTTGTGTGTGTGAGCCGGTTGGATGTGCTGACAGCTCCTGGCTCTCCTGACGGGGGTCAACCCCACGCTGAGGAACGCTGCCAGAATGTTGCTGACGGAGCACAGTTTGCAAATAAGTTCATCTAAAATATTTCCCTCCTGTATTTGTAGCTGCTAGACATTTAGAGCTCTCAGCCTCTGAGCTCCACATGGAATATCTGAAGATTCGAGTCAAGAACTGCATGGAGGTGTGAGACCGTCCCAGGCTGGGGGGTCTGTCCCGATCAGAGTGGAAGAAGTGTGTCGGTTCACTGCTGCTGTGACAGCCCCGCCCATCCTCTAATGTGTGCATTGGTAAACGGACTTGGCGGCACAAAACCGCATGTTGCTTCTACATTCTGGAGGCGACCCGGTGTCAGATGGGAGGGGTTTGTATCAGCCAGGACTCCAGCTGCTGCCCCTGAGCTGGCAGGCTGAGTGCGTGTGAATGTGCATGTCAGGAATGCACAGGTGTTAATGTGCGATGCATGTCGTTTATTCCCTAGCCTCCATGCGGGTACGCCAGCAGAGGAGCGGCTGAGTCAAGTGTAGGAATTTTTCAACAAGTCATCATCAATCAGTCAGAAGGACCCACAGAGTCTATGTATTGCGCTGTTCCAAATCCAGAGAGGACACCTTCCAGTTGGTTCAAAAGAATTTATTCAGATTAACAGGAAAGAATCCAGAGCTCTGGAGATCGTCTTCCCCTATGCTGGAGTCAGCATACGCAGATGCGTCGTCCCTGGCGTTGGGGCAGGAAGTCCAACGATCTCACTCTCTTCTCCAGTTTTATGTGTTACAAGGAGGTGCTGATGTGATCGCTTCTGCGTGCAAGTGTGTATTTTTGATATTCGTGTCTGTTGCAGGATCTTCTGTCTGACCCCATGCCAGTCCCTTCTGGTCCATCGTGGCCTTGTTGTTGCAGCTGTGAAGATTAAAACCTCTTTCCGATTTACAGCCATGCTCTTATCTTTCACGGCCTCATCCTACCATAGAAATTCTTGTGGACTCTGTTCTGACTTAATTAGCTTGAGGGAGTGATGCTAGCATGAGCTACACTCCTGCTATTCCCTGCTGTGACCTTTTCACCTGTCCACTCTAAACAGTCTGGTCTGTGCTTCACTGCTGATAGGAAGTGTTCTTCTGTTGTCTTATATCTTGGAGTGTCTATCTGTGTTGTCTCCAGTATTTATAAGTTCCTTCCTAGAGTCACAATGGCACCAACTAGTCCTGGTGCTTTGGAGATTTGTGGGACCCCTCTGTAAAACACCTTTTACTACTTCCAGATGTTCACGAGGTCAAATAAGGTGACTTGCAGCTAAGTCATCGATTCTGCCTGGGATGCATGAGCAGGAGATCCCGGTACCGCTCCTAACACTAAAGAAGTACACTGATGAACTGAATACGGTGTTGGAACCTTTCCTCCCTCTTTGGGAACTGCCACAGAAACATCTTTATTACAACTGCCTTGTGTGTCCTGCACTCTATTTTAAGTGGATGTATGTATAAATTTAACTACAGTTTAAGCAAATATATTTAAATTTGTCTACACAAGCCACGCTGCTCCTGCTTGATTTAGGCTGAAACTCTCAACATAAATGATGGAGGGGTTTAGTTACCATGGTGATTTAGCCTCCTTTGTAGGATGAACAACTCAGGCTTTAGGGTCAACATAACTCGCTATCCATTAATCTCGCTTCGTAGCATGTAATGAGCACCCTAAGTAAATACTTTGATACAATTTTTGATCATTTGAGGGTTTTCCTCAAAAGCTGCCTTGCATGGATGTTGAAGAGAGCAAGAACAGAAAACCCAGGTAGCAATCAGAGGGCGATGGTGTGTGAGATGTTCCTGGGACACTGGGCAGATGTTCACATGCGCTCACGACGCAGCTGAGAGCAGGCGAAGTCTGGATGGATGTTGGGATGGAGGACAGGCCAGCTGTGTGTGTGTGTGTGTGTGTGTGAGAGTGTGTGTGTGAGAGAGAGAGAGAGAGTGTGTTCTTGTACTTGCTACATAGTGAAGACTAGAATACATATTTAACCAACAGAGTGAGGACATTTTAGCCGGTTATGTTAGGTTTACGGTCAAGGTGAGGGTCAGGCAGTGAGTTGAGATGGTTAAGGTTGAGGGGGGGGGGGGGGGGGGGGGCTAGGGAATGCATTACATCAATGAAAGTCCTCACAAAGATATAAGTACACGAGTGAGTGAGTGAGTGAGTGAGTGAGTGTGTGTGTGTGTGTGTGTGTGTGTGTGTGTGTGTGTGTGTGTGTGTGTGTGTGGTGAGTTGGAGACCTGTGAGGAGTGAAGGCTCCAGTCTCACAGCTGTCCTTCCCTCTGTCTGTCAGTCTGTCCAACAGCTAGCAGGCTGCTTCCAGTGTCACACGCCGTGAGGGCGGAGCCATCAGCTCCTCCATGTCATTTGCTGCAGGGCTGGTCTGGTCAGGTCACTGACGTAGTGGGTCAGGAGTCGGTCATAGTTTGGGTTCAAAAGACAAGTGAAATGACAAGAACGGGAGGCCAACGCCCCGCCAACATACCATACTATACTATACCATACTATACCATACTATACCATACCATACTATACCATACTATACCATACCATACTATACCATCCTATACTATACCATACTATACTATACCATACTATACCATACCATACTGTACCATACTATACCATACTATACCATACCATACTATACCATCCTATACTATACCATACTATACTATACCATCCTATACTATACCATACTATACTATACCATCCTATACTATACCATACTATACTATACCATACCATACCATCCTATACTATACCATACTATACTATACCATACCATACCATACCATACTATACCATACCATACTATACCATACTATACCATACTATACCATACTATACCATACCATACCATACCATACCATACTATACCATACTATACTATACCATCCTATACTATACCATACTATACTATACCATACCATACCATACCATACTATACCATACTATACTATACCATCCTATACTATACCATACTATACTATACTATACCATACAATACCATACTATACTATACTATACCATCCTATACTATACCATACTATACTATACCATACCATACCATACAATACCATACTATACTATACTATACTATACCATCCTATACTATACCATACTATACTATACCATACCATACCATACTATACCATACTATACTATACTATACTATACCATCCTATACTATACCATACTATACTATACCATACTATACTATCCCATACCATACCATACCATACTATACCATACTATACTATACTATACCATACTATACTATACCATACTGTACCATACTATACTATACCATACTATACCATACTATACTATACTATACTATACTATACCATACTATACTATACCATACTATACCATACTATACTATACCATACTATACCATACCATACTATACCATACCATACTATACTATACCATACTATACTATACCATACCATACTATACCATACCATACTATACTATACCATACTATACTATACCATACTATACCATACTATACTATACCATACTATACTATACCATACCATACTATACCATACTATACTATACTATACTATACCATACTATACTATACCATACTATACTATACCATACTATACCATACCATACTATACCATACCATACTATACTATACCATACTATACCATACTATACCATACTATACTATACCATACTATACCATACCATATACTATACTATACTACACATACTACTATACTATATTGTACTATACTACACTATACTTTATTTTACTATACTGCACTACTATACTATATTGTACTATACTACACTATATTATACTGTACTATAGTACACTATACTTTATTGTACTGTACTGCACTATACTATACTATATTGTACTATACTACACTATATTATACTGTACTATATTACACTATACTTTATTGTACTATACTACATTAAACTTTATTGTGCTGTACTGCACTATACTACACAATATTGTACAATACTACACTATATCATACTATATTGTACTATGCTACACTATGCTTTAGTTTGCTATACTACACTACTATACTATATTGTACTTTACTACACTATACTTTATTGTGCTATACTGTACTATACTATACTATATTGTACTATGCTACACTATTCTTTATTGTACTGTACTGCACTATACTATACTATATTGTACTATACTACATTACACTATACTATATTGTACTTTACCACACTATATTATACTGTACTATACTCCACTATACTTTATTGTACTGTACTGCGCTATACTATACTATATTGTACTATACTACACTATACTATATTGTGCTATACTACACTGTATAATACTGTACTATATTACACTATACTTTATTGTACTATACTACACTATACTTTAATGTACTATACCATACCATACCATACTATACTATACTATACTATACTATACTATACTATACTATACTATACTATACTATACTATACTCCACTATACTTTATTGTACTGTGCTGCACTATACTATACTCTATTGTACTATACTACACTATACTATACTACACTGTATAATACTGTGCTATATTACATTATACTTTATTGTACTATACTACACTATGCTTTATTGTACTATACTATACTATACTATACTATACTATATAGTAGTAGTAATTAACATTAGCTCAGAGGGGTTCAGGTTGTAGCTCTGTGCCTCCATGTTAGCTAGCTAGCTCTGTCTTCTGGAAGGGTTGTTCTGCTGCGTGCGGAGCTCAGTCCTCTTGCCCGCTGACGGAGTCTGGATGACATGATGATCCCCCACATGACGCGGTTCAGCAGCGAGGCTGAACGCGGCATAGACCACGGAGCTCCGCCTCCTACAGCAGCCACCAACAACACCTGCTGAGGTCTCAAGCAGCATTCCTCCACATACTCCAGCACCACCACTGCTTCCCATTACGCCTCCATGTGGACCCACCGCACTCCAGCTGCCTCCACTTCCATTCTCACACTTGGAAATAGGAGCAACAGTGTGTGTGCAGAAACGCTGGCTTTCTCACAACAGGCAAATTAGACGGGTGTGCACACACACCTTTCTGAAACACAGCTTGTGCAAAAGTGCAGAAAGGCAGCAGGGTGTAAACATTGCACTGCTAGAAGCGGGAATATGGTTGGAATATTTCTCACTTTGCTGGGAGATGTAGACGCATGAAATGGCTGAATGTGAGGAGAATGGGGTGAGACTATCCACAGGTCGTGTAATCAGAGTCAGTGAAGCCTGCAGGCACTCGGTGTTGGAGCTCCTGTGGGAGCAGCAACCAGTGGGGAGATTACGAGGTGAAGGAGGAGAAGGAGGAGGCAGTTCAACAATGGAGAGATAAGGAGCGCAGGAGCAGGGCCACCAGCGGAATAACGGCCCGCACAAAGAAGGCGGCCAAGTCAGGAAACCTCCCCCATAATCCACTCACACAGCCTCAGAGCCTCCAACACACCTGAGTGGCTTCTGTCCTCCAGACCTACCTCAGCACGCGCGTGCGTGTGTGTGCGCGCACACACACACACACACACACACACGTGACAGCCATGTCCCAACTACGTGCAGCCTGGAACCCAAGCCCCTCTCACGGGGAGCCGTGCCTCCATAGGAATGTTTGTAATAAATCAGCTGCATTATGCATGGAGGCAGAAATGATTTCCTGCTTTTAACAGCTTTTATGAATATTTATGAATTGTCTGTTGCTGCTCACCATTTTGGGATATTTAGTCCTATCGCTCACTGTTTCAACATGAAGCCAACTTGGAAGCTTTTAATGCTTTGCCTTTACATAAAAATATAACCTTTGATCGCTGATTGAATTTTCACCCCCCCAGCCTTTTTCTGGGCTTTTACTCCGTGCGTGTGCTCTCTCTCTCTCTCTGTGCGTGTGCTCTCTCTCTCTCTGTGCGTGTGCTCTCTCTCTCTCTCTGTGCGTGTGCTCTCTCTCTCTCTCTCTGTGTGTGAGCTCGACTCGGCGTCGGTGTGAGTGGCTTCTCTGCTTTAGAGGAGCCTTGCAGGCACGAGGCTTTGAGACACCTTCACTTTACCTGTCGCTGTGATTGTCAGGGTTAGTTAAAGGCACAGGGTCCAGTGTTGCCGTGGCTTTGAGGACAGCCTGATCCAGCAGCAGAGCCCCCCTCCGCCCCTCCCAGGGGACCCCCACTTCAAGGGCCTCATCACCATCTCTCCAAATGAAACCATTAAACCAACATTTCTGCCCCAGGCGTTCTCACTCTGACAATCTGACTGTTTCCTTTTGCACACACACACACACACACACACACACACACACACACACACACACACACACACACACACACACACACACACACACACACACACAATACCCTCCCTGCTCCCCTGAACTTTTCCCTTTTCGTCTCTTTGGTGCAGTATCTTGGAGATGTGAGATGTGAAGGGGAGATGGGAGGTGATGGTGGGGATGGGGGGTGAAAGAAGGAACCAGCAGGGAGGGAAGTGGCAGAGATGAAGGAAACAGGGTGTGTGTGTGTGTGTGTGTGTGTGTGACTGGAGGTGACTCCTAATTCATCGAGGCAAAGCTGAGATTTGGTTTGCTTGTCATAACAGATGCCTCCGCCTGCCCAGAGGGAGATGTGTTCTCCACCTGTCGTGATTCAGTTTGAAATGTCTTTTAATATGTTAGTGGGCCATGATGGATCCCATGGCTCAAGCCTGCCTTTTATCTCCACACACACTGAGACCACCCCCACCCCCCTAACCATGAAAGAGAGCGAGCAGTGATCATGGCAGTGAGAGTGAGTAATAAGATGGCCGCAGGACTCAAACAAATCACCTGTAGATGATTCCAGCATCCCAGAAGAGCTGTTCACTAGCGCTAGCAGGAGCTAATTATGGTTAGCGCTGGATGATAGACAAGAGGGAGGAGAGTATCAGTGCTGATTAGATGCTCAGGGTTATGCCCCCCCACGAGGGTTTCTGAGAGGGTTTATTATTATTATTCCTATTATTATTACTACTACTATTATTATTATTACTATTATTATTACTATTATTATTACGACTACTATTATTATTATTATTACTGTTATTATTATTATATTACTATTATTATTACTGTTATTATTATTATTATTACTGTTATTATTACGACTATTATTATTATTATTATTACTGTTATTATTATTATTATTCCTATTATTATTACGACTACTATTATTATTATTATTATTATTATTATCACTATTATTATTATCACTATTATTATTATTATTACTATTATTACTATTTTTATTATTATTATTACTATTATTATTATTATTATTACTATTATTATTATTACTATTATTATTATTATTACTATTATTATTATTATTATTATTATTATTGTTATTACTATTATTATTACAATTATTATTATTACTACTATTATTACTACTATTATTACTATTATTTTTCTTACTATTATTTTTCTTACTATTATTATTATTATCATTATTATTATTATTATTATTATTATTACTATTATTATTATCATTATTATTATTACTATTATTACTATTATTATTATTATTATTATTATTATTATTATTATTATATCAGTGCTCCATGAGTGAGGGTGCTTCAGGTTTTGGAAAAGGCTTTATAAACTACAGTATTTGACAGGTGAGTGGATGAAGCATCTGTCAATCACAGGTTAGCGCACTCAACCAAGCGTGCCAACCCCTCATCCATTTGCTCTTCATCCTCTGGTAGAGCTGATGCTATGCTAGCAGTAGCTATACGCTAACCTCTTCAGAACCGCCATTGTTGTTTTTGAACATGGTCGATACACTCAAGTCACCGTGCTGCCCCCTGTACCTTTTATTTCGGATTGTGGCTCCATATCAAAGCTCTGACTGGTACGTAAGGGGAGGCGCCCCATTTTCACAACATAGACCCTAACTGGAGTGTTGCTCATCCAGCAGCTGGTGATTCCAGGCTGCAGCTGTCCTGATGAACACATGAACTCCCTGGCTGGATGATGGGAGTTGGAGTAGCATTCACGCCCTCTTCATGGCACTCTGCCGCTCTGATGGTGTCTCTGTGGTGGTGACTCTGTTGTCACCTCGTATTTTGCCGTTTGATCAGTGGTTCTAACCAGCTGTTTTGTAGGTCCCTCTGTTCTCCTGTGCCGGGAAACCGGTTCAGTCAAATCCACTGAAATACCCAGAAAAGAGTAAATTAATAGCAACTTTCACCTCCACATTCAAGTATTCATCACTTGGACTTTGATCAGCTGCAGGATGACGGTTGATGGTTACAAACATGTCTGCTGTCTGGGTTTGTGTGTGAGACGGAGAGAGAGAAGTCCTGGGGTTTCCATAGAGACGAGCTGGTGAGCTGGGAGGGTTTCCTCCGTGATGGATTTCAGGCTAATGGGTGCAGCACAGGCTGCTCTGTCCTGAGGACCACCGCCTCAGTCGCTGCTCCGGCAGGTGGAGACGTTCCAGATCCGAAGCCTTTGAAGCTCCTAAGGCAGCGTTGAGGTCAGAGCTGGGATCTGGGGCGTCCTCTGTCTCCAGACAGACAACATGATCGTGGTTCTCGCAGGTTCTTCTCTCATTGCACAACCGAGCAAGCTTTTGAAATCAATCATTAATGAGAGAAAATGGCCAGCGACAGCAGCCATCTTGGTTTTGAGGATGAATCTGCAGTGGACAGTAACTCAGGTGGAAACTTTCCACTGCAGCTCCCAAACTTTTTGTCTTTGTCTTGCAGGGAGCAGCTTGTCGTTGGTTCACATTTCAGTTGACTGAGTTGTTAACGGCTCCACCAAATAGTGATTTTTCTCTCAGAACTTCTTTGTTCGTCTCATTTCCTCCCTGATTAATCATCTCAGATTGATCTGCCGTCTCTGTTCAAACTGCAGAGAAAACAACTCCGTCAGGCTCCGCCTGCAGCAGCCACTCAGGCTTCAGCAGCAATGCTCGACCTGTACTTCTACTACGTTCTGCTGCTGATACTTTTACTTTAGCATGAGACAGCTTACTGAATCACAGGAAATATTCAATATTCATGTCACTTCCTGTGAATTAAATGCATGTTCTTGAGTGTCGATGCAACCAGGCTTTGTGCAAGAGTTGAACTTCATTCATTTGAATTCAAAGTTAAAATAATGCAGTGAAAAGGTTTTAAAATTGTAAAATTTATTCTCAAATAAGTAAATTCACTGCAATTTATATCAAATTAAAAAGGGAAAATAATACAGTTATAAATATGTCCAGAGGGACTTTAGGAAAAAAATCGACTATCCAATCATGCACGATGGTCAGCTGATGGCGGTCAGCGCTCGTTCTCTCTTTCCCGGTCTCCATCACAATCGGCCGCATGCTGCTAGCTGCGAACGTGTTGCCATCCACGCGGTAAGATGCAAAAATATGATAAAAACCCTTTACAGGCGTTCATCGGATTTCATGTTGATGCTGTATGTATGTGTATGGTCACGCATCTGGACTTTTAGACTTGGGTATCCGCGGATGCGCGTCAGAGGGGGAAAGAGCGCCGAGAGCCGTTCATTGACCTTAGCTAGCTACAGGCTAACTATGAGCCGGTCAGGAGTACATTCAGGTGGATTGGGAAAAAGCTAAAAGGCTAAATTGTGTGTTCAGTTGGGTGTGTTTACGCTCTATGTTGACTGTATGAACGTGTTTGCTGAGCGGCTCCACTGTGGAACCTCTAGTGCATTCCTTTGCTGCTCCGGCTCAGTGAGAGGGATACAGCATGCTAAGAATTGTTTGATTGTGCGTTGAGATTTGTTCTCCTGATATTTTTGCTCATTCTCAGTGATGACCCGTGTAATCGTGGTTAATTTGGGTTGCTGAGAGCAGTGGGAACCACTGATGTGGTTTACTGTGTTATCATGGTAAATGATGTATGGTAGTATTTGATATGGGTTGTACAACTGATGTGGTGTATTACCTTCCCTTTAATCTGGGTCTGTAAGACTGTGGAGTTAGCAATTGAATTACCGGTAAATGTGATGAGAAGTGATCGTTTTCTGACCTGTTTATAGGTCAGGGTTTTTTGTGTGTGTGCAAAAGTCGGCGGAGGATCCATCAACGTTCTGGTCATCCCAGGACTGGACCCGCCTCCCGTCTTGAACTGTTGATTCCCAGTGGGCACTGGGTGGCGAGCCAGGTCAAGGACTTTCTGAAAGAACCACCATTCCACCCCCTACTCCACTTCTGGTGGGTTAGGACTGACGCACGTGCGCGCACGCACACACACACACACACACACACACGCAGGCACGCACGCACGCATGCACACACACACACGCAGGCACGCACACACACACGCACGCACGCACGCACACACGCAGGCACGCATGCACGCATGCACGCACACACACACGCACGCACACACACACACACATAAATTGCACATAAGCCCACAACTTGTGGAA
The DNA here is from genome assembly GCF_037954235.1 of Aulostomus chinensis. Taxonomy (NCBI): domain Eukaryota; kingdom Metazoa; phylum Chordata; class Actinopteri; order Syngnathiformes; family Aulostomidae; genus Aulostomus; species Aulostomus chinensis. The sequence continues at coordinate 28,423,557 of NC_141330.1, forward strand.
GTGTTTTTTTTCTCCTTTTGGTGTCTATTTTTTCTCGTGTGAGTCTTGTCTACACGTGTAGTAACCCAGAGGTCCTCGGCTGGGTTCTGAGCTTCATTGATAAGCACCGCCGGCTCCGAGGCACCTGGCGTCTTACTGGTCGGGTGCAGGTATTCAGCTCTTTCGTTATCCACTGAGTAAAGGTAGGAGGGTCACACTGACTTCTTAACAGCAGGTTCCACTGCTGGTGGGAATGGGATCAGTGGTTTGTTGCCTCACCAGTGCAGCAATGCCTGAATGCGTGTTTGTCCGTGTGGACACCAGGAGGACGAGCCGATCACAGGTCATCAAGTAATGGGGATCCTGTCATACCTGACACACTCAAGGATCAGCCTCAGGGAGGCAATGATCTCACGTCCCTCGTCTTCTTCTCTGACTGGAAGAATGTGTTTGTCCCAAGTCAACGCTTGTCCTTGTCTGACCTCTGCGTGACCTCGGTGCCATGCAGGGCTGTTGCACCTCTGGTGACCTCATGTGCAGGTCAAACGGGACCTGAAACAGGAAATACTGTAATACTGCAGACACAACGAGTAGAGGCTCCTGAGGGCAGCTCAGGTCATTACATCCCTCCCTCCCTGCGCTCTCCCTCTCCTCCCTCCCTCCCTCCCTCCTCTCTCTCTCTCTCATCCTCTGACTCTCTCTTAATTCTGGATCATGATTATTCCAGCTTTGTCGCTCCAAACACGAGAGTGATAAACGTCCGTTCATATTTCTGCTGTCTTGACATCAGTGATTTCTCATTAAATGTTGGATGACAACTGCAAATCACGAGTACACAAGTTTAACATTTTTCATGCTTGATTTTTGTCCGTCTTTGATGACAAGAATGTGTAGCCAACATGTAGGCTCTCACACCTTCATCTGATGAGGCCTACGTGGATGAATGTTGTCATAACTGCCAGTTGGACTGAATCTTTGTTTTTGTGACAAACCAGAAATATCTGGACATCACGTTATGTGAGCCAGTCAGCACAGATGAGCTGGTGGAGGATGAAGGAGAGAAACTTGCTCAGGCTGAACTGCAGGTCAGAATATTAGTTATGATAATAACAGAAATGAAGCTCACGATGCTAATTCCCATGTTGCTCTGACTAAAGATCATGTGGTGATGCACGTTCATGCTCTACGTGTTTGTAGCTCACAGTTCTAACAAGCCTCGACTGAATGGTGGCGTTGCGCTGGTGAACTGCGGCCTGGATGGCTTCACCTTCGTAGTCGGTACCTGTGTGAGTGCCAGGCCCAGGTGGCTCCTGGAGATCATTTCCCTCATGAATATTCTGAAGCAACACCAGGCACCGAGGGTCTGCTATTAGTCTCTGACTTAATCTTGCGTGCGTTTGGAGATGTAATCGATGGTGGTGTCCTCCCTCGCTCCCTCTGAGAGCCACGTGCGCCTGCAGGCGGCACGACGACACCCACTACGTTCTCTGCTGAGGAAACAAGGTTCTTGGTCTGCAGATTTTTCTGAGTGTGATGTTTACTGTTCAGCTGTGACTCCCAGACTGTGAAGCTCCCTCTAGTGTTGCGTATCCAAGGTGAAACTTTGAAAATTAAGCAATTAGGGAGCTTTTAAAATCAAAGAGTAGATTCTTATTTCTGAAAAAACACAATTGTAATTCACAGTAAGTATTATTTCCGTCTTTTAATATTTGTGTGTCAAACCACTTCATGGTTACATTGATGGACGTCAAGCGTACGCAGCCATGGTGCACCACATGAGCCCCTGCAGCATCTCACTAGCAGGGGATCTGAAGGAGGGAATCAGATCCTAGCACCGGTGGTGATCGGAAAGAATCCCCAGGAACACTTGCACAGTGACCCTGAGAGCAGCTCCAGTGAGCCGTGCTGCTCCAGTGAGCGACAGAGCTCCTGTGAGCCATGCTGCTCCAGTGAGCCATGCTGCTCCAGTGAGCCATGCAGCTCCAGTGAGCCACGCTGCACCAGTGAGCCATGCAGCTCCAGTGAGCCATGCTGCTCCAGTGAGCCATGCTGCTCCAGTGAGCCATGCAGCTCCAGCGAGCGACAGAGCTCCACTGAGCCATGCTGCTCCAGTGAGCCATGCTGCTCCAGTGAGCGACAGAGCTCCAGTGAGCCATGCTGCTCCAGTGAGCGACAGAGCTCCAGTGAGCAACAGAGCTCCAGTGAGCCATGCTGCTCCAGTGAGCGACAGAGCTCCAGTGAGCCATGCTGCTCCAGTGAGCCATGCTGCTCCAGTGAGCGACAGAGCTCCAGTGAGCCATGCTGCTCCAGTGAGCCATGCTGCTCCAGTGAGCGACAGAGCTCCAGTGAGCGACAGAGCTCCAGTGAGCAACAGAGCTCCAGTGAGCCATGCTGCTTCAGTGAGCGACAGAGCTCCAGTGAGCGACAGAGCTCCAGTGAGCCATGCTGCTCCAGTGAGCCATGCTGCTTCAGTGAGCGACAGAGCTCCAGTGAGCGACAGAGCTCCACTGAGCCATGCTGCTCCAGTGAGCCATGCTGCTCCAGTGAGCCATGCTGCTCCAGTGAGCAACAGAGCTCCAGTGAGCCATGCTGCTCCAGTGAGCAACAGAGCTCCAGTGAGCCATGCTGCTTCAGTGAGCGACAGAGCTCCAGTGAGCGACAGAGCTCCAGTGAGCAACAGAGCTCCAGTGAGCCGTGCTGCTCCAGTGAGCCATGCTGCTTCAGTGAGCGACAGAGCTCCAGTGAGCAACAGAGCTCCAGTGAGCCATGCTGCTCCAGTGAGCCACGCAGCTCCAGTGAGCCATGCTGCTCCAGTGAGCCATGCTGCTTCAGTGAGCCATGCTGCTCCAGTGAGCCATGCTGCTTCAGTGAGCCATGCTGCTCCAGTGAGCGACAGAGCTCCAGTGAGCCATGCTGCTCCAGTGAGCCATGCTGCTCCAGTGAGCGACAGAGCTCCATTGAGCGACAGAGCTCCAGTGAGCCATGCTGCTCCAGTGAGCGACAGAGCTCCAGTGAGCCATGCTGCTCCAGTGAGCCATGCTGCTCCAGTGAGCGACAGAGCTCCAGTGAGCAACAGAGCTCCAGTGAGCCATGCTGCTTCAGTGAGCGACAGAGCTCCAGTGAGCGACAGAGCTCCAGTGAGCCATGCTGCTCCAGTGAGCCATGCTGCTCCAGTGAGCCATGCTGCTTCAGTGAGCGACAGAGCTCCAGTGAGCCATGCTGCTCCAGTGAGCGACAGAGCTCCAGTGAGCCATGCTGCTCCAGTGAGCCATGCAGCTCCAGTGAGCCATGCTGCTCCAGTGAGCCATGCTGCTCCAGTGAGCCATGCTGCTCCAGTGAGCCATGCTGCTCCAGTGAGCGACAGAGCTCCAGTGAGCCATGCTGCTCCAGTGAGCCACGCTGCTCCAGTGAGCCATGCTGCTCCAGTGAGCCATGCTGCTCCAGTGATCCATGCTGCTCCAGTGAGCTTGGTTGAAGCAGCCAGGGGTCCTGCTCTGTTATCAGCTCTCTCCCTCCTTGGGACTGATCTCTTCTTCATATTATAATTCAGTGCACACTTGACAGCGCTATTTCCTCTCCACAGGAAATAGAATTCCTGTAGATTTGCTCCCCTTTTTGTTTTCTCATTATCTGTGAAACATGTTGCCTCTCCACCCAATTCCATCCTCTACCATTTCATAGAGGGAGAAGAAATGAGAAGTCACACCACGTATCCCCGTATGAATGGACGCAGGTTGCATCTTCTCCTGCCCACTTTTCTAAATATTTCTGATAATAGATAGGTCCTGGCCACAATTCACTGGGAAATGAATCCAGGACATGATAAATGTCTGTAAAATAATTTGATTTCATTGTTGTGACTACAGAGAGAGTTGGCTTTTCTCCCCCTTGCCTTGCTGGAGGAGCTGATGAGGAACATTTCAATCACTCTCAAGTATCTGTTTATTTATGAGTTGCATCCAAACTAAACTGTCTTTTAATTGTGACTCCGCTTCAGTTTAAAGCTTCAGATGAACCAGGTGTGAACACGCTCCAGGACTGAATCAGGGGCTTGCTCTCTCTCCTTGTTTGGCACTGGACCCTGCAACTGGAAGCCCAAACTCAGAGTCTGCTGGCCAAAAAAATTGTAGTCCACTGCAGAAAATGTGTGTTGAGAATGGTAGAAATGGGGGAGGGTGGACAGATTAGGCAGGGAAGAGGGGGCATGTAAGACCCAAGAGTCATGTGACCTGAAGAACCTCTATTTAGAGCAGTAAAGATCCACTATTGATCCCATTACGGTTGTGAGACTTTATAGACAGCTCTGCAATGGAGCCGTCAGGAACTGTATACCTTAATTAATCTGAATCATGAGCAGAGAGGGACACGCGGTGTGTGCGTGTGTGTGTGTGTGTGTGTGTGTGTGTGTGTGTGTGTGTGTGTGTGTGTGTGTGTGTGTGTGTGTGTGATCACTGACTGATGTTTTCTCTGGTGCTAAATCAATTAATCTGTCTAGACTCCTCCATATCGTGTTGGAGCCCTGGATGATCCCTTAAACGGACCAGGATTACGCCACAATGGCGGGGTCAGGGGCCATCATGCTGTTGCACTGGGAGAAAATCGCCTCAGGAGGAATGCGACCCCGACCCTTCATCTCCCTTATTTTCCCCCTTCGCTTGAGATAATATCACACACTTGCCTGAGCACAGGAAATCAATACGCCTCAGCTAAGTTCAAAACCAAAGCTGCTCATTAAAAAGAGAGAGAGCCGAGAGGCGGCTCGCCGCGCTGGTCCAAGCAGGCCGAGTTAAGCTGCAGGGATTGTTATCATTGTAAAGCAAATAGATCCACAGAGGGAGAGATAGAGAGGAGAGACATAATAAGATTTACTCCCGGTGCTATTAGCCAACTGTATCTGCTCTCAGACTGATGGGCAGAGCTGCGACTCTCGCCTGCGTCAGCACTCAGGGATTGGGAATAATTCTGTGCTCTCTGAAGGAAAACACCTGCCGCACCATGTGACTGCGTGCTGGTGCCTTCAGGAGCTTCGGTGCTGAAGAGCCCAGGGGTTTGGAGCCGCAGCAGCGCTGTGATTCCCCATGACCGTATGGATTTTGTGCAGAGAGACAAATTCTTTAATAAAAAAATGTACAGCAAAGCCTGACGAAATCAATCAGTCAATCAATGATGCGATCAATGAAGCTGTATTTGTAACAGCAGATCAAATTCATATTGATAATCAGCACCACAGTGAACAGTCATGAATCCCAACTACTGCGAGTTTGCAGTATTTGCTGTGTTTGGCAGTACTCTGATAAAGTGAAGAAGGAATTGAAGGACAAAGGGCAGGATGCTGTGGAGCTGATCTTCATGGCAGTCAATGATATTTTAGGCTAAACGTGCCCCCTCCAAACCAGCGTCAGGAAACTGAATGCTCCTCTTATCAGTGCAGCGACGAAGGTCAGCGGCGGCCACGTGTGTCCTGATATTTACGTGTAAGCATGAGAAGAACAGCGTGAGGGAAGGTGAGAGGACAGGGAGAGAGAGGCCTGATGTTAGAGGAGAAATACAGGTTTTTAGACGTTTCTATCAAGAAACGAACGCAGAATTACCACCAAGACATCGAATCACAACTGTGAGTGAATGACGTTGGCGCGAGATCTCAGAGAACTGACAAACGATTTTGTTCTGTCGGAATCCCAAGATCAACACGAGGACAGCAGCTTTTGGTCACATGACCTGATTCCATGGACATCTACAACATGCTGTCGCTGGCTGTCAGTCATGCGGGGATCTCACTGGTGCATTCACCCTGACGTGTTGCAGCACCTTGAGGGCTCCACCTCCTGAGTGTGTGTGTGTGTGTGTGTGTGTGTGTGTGTGTGTGTGTGTGTGTGTGTGTGTGATGTTTACCTTGTGAGGATGCTGATATGAGTCTGGCGCCTGTGTCAGGTGACCTGCGGGACGAGTGTGCTGTGCTTCCTGCCTTCCAAGAATCTGCTGCCTCCCATTGTGGCTTTGCTCAATGACATTTCCAGAAGTGAGCGGCTCACAAAGGCTGCAACTGAGGAGCGGGGCTGACATTTTGTGCCTCTGTGACTACTTGACAAAGGCTGAGAAGCACTGACATTTGTGGAAGTGCAGAGTGGAGCACTTGGAAGAGCTCCTTTTGTGAGAAAGAGAGAGAAATTACATACTACACACATCTATCTATTGCAGTAATCTGTGTTCATAGGATGTCAGATAAAACTAAAACAGAGAAATACAAGAGATGAAAAGTGGGGAAGGAGGAAAAACCAGGAAGAAACTGAGAGAGAGAGAGAGAGAGAGAGAGAGAGCAGAATAAAGGACAGCTGATGGAAGAAATACAAGAGCGAGTTGGAATTCTCTAGTGGCTCCCAGTGTGAAAGCATCTTTTCCTCCAAACCTCCCTCAGCTGCTGTGCAGCTCCCTGAAGTACAGAAAGCCGTCTGCTGTTGATCTATGAAAAAGGTACAAACTGTTCTGCACAAACAGACCATTAAATAATAATGACGGCGCTCTGGGAAGCAAATTCACCAGAGTCTCTCTGAGATCTGCACAGGCTCGCGGAACGAGAACAGAGACGCTTCCTTTGGAGTCACGCTGTCCCACATTCACATCCACTGGTGACAGTAAAGATGTTCAGGGAACCTCAGGTGACAACATGACTGTGAGGATGCAGACTTCGGGATGTCCACTCCTACATAAACCACCGCCGCACCGGACCAGTGAATCCTCCGTCTGACAGACCTGTCCCAGCACTCCCAGTTATCAGCAGACCGATGAGATCCTGACGCTGGATTTTTTGAAGATCGCTCTTCGGATTTGAGTTCTGATTTTCGGTCCCTCAGAACACACGTCTGCTCAGAAACCTCTGCTCATGCATGGACATCACATCTGCTCCACCTCAGAACCACACACCTGTCCTGCCGACACGACACCTGACAAACTGGACTATCTAGTCTAGCTGGTCTAACTGGTCTAAATAGTCGAGCTGGTCTAACTGGTCCTGCCTGGTTCACCCGGGGCCCACATGTCCTCCAACAGCTATGGACAGTAAAGCCTTCAATCCAGTGTGTCCACATTGGGGATGGACACAAAGCCCTTGGTAGAGACACAGGGCAGCCACCCACTGATCCCTCCACCCTCTGATCCCTCCACCCTCTGATCCCTCCACCCTCTGATCCCTCCACCCTCTGATCCCTCCCCCACTGATTCCTCCACCCTCTGATCCCTCCACCCTCTGATCCCTCCCCCACTGATTCCTCCACCCTCTGATCCCTCCCCCACTGATCCCTCCACCCTCTGATCCCTCCCCCACTGATCCCTCCACCCTCTGATCCCTCCACCCTCTGATCCCTCCCCCACTGATTCCTCCACCCTCTGATCCCTCCCCCACTGATCCCTCCACCCTCTGATCCCTCCCCCACTGATCCCTCCACCCTCTGATCCCTCCACCCTCTGATCCCTCCCCCACTGATTCCTCCACCCTCTGATCCCTCCCCCACTGATCCCTCCACCCTCTGATCCCTCCCCCACTGATCCCTCCACCCTCTGATCCCTCCACCCTCTAATCCCTCCACCCTCTAATCCCTCCACCCACTGATCCCTCCCCCACTGATCCCTCCACCCTCTAATCCCTCCACCCACTGATCCCTCCACCCTCTGATCCCTCCACCCTCTGATCCCTCCACCCACTGATCCCTCCCCCACTGATCCCTCCACCCTCTAATCCCTCCACCCACTGATCCCTCCACCCTCTAATCCCTCCACCCACTGATCCCTCCACCCTCTGATCCCTCCACCCTCTGATCCCTCCCCCACTGATCCCTCCACCCTCTGATCCCTCCACCCTCTAATCCCTCCACCCACTGATCCCTCCACCCTCTGATCCCTCCCCCACTGATCCCTCCACCCTCTGATCACTCCCCCACTGATCCCTCCACCCTCTGATCACTCCCCCACTGATCCCTCCACCCTCCGATCCCTCCACCCTCTAATCCCTCCAACCACTGATCCCTCCACCCTCTGATCCCCCCCACTGATCCCTCCACCCTCTGATCCCTCCACCCTCTAATCCCTCCAACCACTGATCCCTCCACCCTCTGATCCCTCCCCCACTGATCCCTCCACCCTCTGATCACTCCCCCACTGATCCCTCCACCCTCTGATCCCTCCACCCTCTAATCCCTCCAACCACTGATCCCTCCACCCTCTGATCCCTCCCCCACTGATCCCTCCACCCTCTGATCCCTCCCCCACTGATCCCTCCACCCTCTGATTCAGGCATGGAAGAATCCCTGACACCTGCATGCACTACATGGGGTTTCTCCTAAAGATCCTGTATTCTAACACATCTCAAGTCGATATCACAACAAGCAAACCAGTTGATGCAACATGCAAGATTTTTATATGTCCATCACATTTGGAACCACCTAGAAATTGAGAATTTACTTTGAGTTCTTCATCGTTGTTGATGAGCAAAGACCAAGATGCCTGAACAAACCCGGGCCAATACAAACGTCTGCTACCGGACTGACGCTGATATGAAAGACGTGCTGATATTGTTACGTAAACATTGAGGATCCTCAGACCTCCATCAGGGGAAATGAACACCCACCTATTAGCGGTGAAGCTAATGATGCTAATATCGCCAGCTGACACTGATCAAGTACAGCAGGTTGTGTCCAGCGGCTGCTGAGGCTGCCTCAAACACGTCCGTGGTTCCGCTGATATCAGGACAGGGTTGCACGTGGTAGTCCCTCTGCCAGGTGGAGGCGCTGACTGAAGTAACCAAAGGGTTGCTGGTTTGTTCCTCACGTCCCCTTGCAGCCGTGTCAAAGTGTCCTTGAGCAAGACAATAAGCTCATAGACAATATGCTTCTGATGAGCAGGTTGGCACCTTACATGACCAGCCTCCACCATTGGTGTCTTAGAATGTGTGTGTGTGTGTGTGTGTGTGTGTGTGAGAGAGAGAGAGAGAGAATGGCTGAAAGATGTAGGATGGTAAAGTACTGAGTGTCTTCAGAGGTTGAAGCAGCTCAGCCTGAATGTCCAGAGTGTAAATGTCATCAGTGTGAAAGCTTCAGGTCAGCAACACGTGAGGCTGGACAGGCTCAGTGTGACAGATCCACGCCTGCCTACAGGCTAACAGATGGACCGTGCCGAGGTCAGGCCTGAGGCCCAAGAGTCCATAGTGTCTAGTTCCAGATCCACGTCTGGAGGTCTAGAGAGGTCTGGAGGGCTGTGGAGGTCTGGAGAGGTCTGGAAGACTGTGGAGGTCTGGAGGACTGTGGAGATCTGGAGGTCATGAAGACTGGGGAGGTCTGGAGAAGGCTCTGTAGGTCTTGAGAGGTCAGGGTTGCAGGATATAGGTGACATGTTTCCATGACAACCACATGAGCATCAACCAAATAGATGTGTGCCCTCATTCCCTCTTTGAATGAGCTTGGTGATGTCTCGCTGACGCTGCTCAGTCTGACAGCGCCAAAGGGGCGTGAGTGTGATGTCATCGGGCGGAGCGTCAATACAGTGAACGAATCCACACCATTACATCCTCACTCACCAGTATGATCGTTTCATCAGTCACAAGAAGTTTCAACAGATTCAGTAAGAACAAGCTCCTCCCCCAGCGCCCCCTGATTTCAGCATTCAGAACAGACGATCTGATGAGTCTGTAATTTGAAGCGCACTGAGGCCGAAGCATCCAGACAAATGACTGCTGCTTTGAATGATTCATTTATTAATCTCCTTGTGTGTGTGTGTGTGTGTGTGTGTGTGTGTGTGTGTGTGTGTGTGTGTGTGTGTGTGTGTGTGTGTGACAGAGAGAGAGACAAATTCAAAGTTTGTCCTCTACTATTGGGGCAGAAGCGGCTGATTGGTTTGCCTGGTCAGGTGCAGCTCACAGTCACTTCCTGATGTCCTGCAGGCGCTGAGGTCACCAACGAGACTGAATATGGCCACCAAAGCATTTTCAGAACGTTATGATGTCACACTGACCTTTGACATTTTAGACACATAATGTCAACACTTTATTGTTTCAAATATTGTCATAATTACACATGCTCGCTGTGGTCACGGTGAACTTTGACCTTCAACCATCAGTCCGTCTGAGCGTCCTGTGTGAGACGTAGCAGCTAGCAAGCAGCAGCTGGGGGCGGCGCTTGCGTCGTGGGGCGCAGACGTGTCACCTTCAGCGAAGTCTTTCCCAGGCTTGTGGGCGGGGACACACCTGCGTCACAGCGTATGAGCTGTGATGCATTACTCTCATCTAGATGCATTTATGGTGAGAGCAGCTTGACCATCTGCATGCTGGCTTCCTGTTTTCAAGCAGCTTGCTGGACTGCGGCGACCCGGCCGTAACCTGCTGGGACGACTCCATCTCTTCATTTTAAGCTGAAAAATGACCCTGATTCCCTTTTTCACTCTCGAAAAGAAACATGCTCTCCTCTCTTCATCCTCACTCTCATTTTGACATTCAGTGCATGAAATGCAGTGATAATGCAGCAGCTTTCAGGCTCCAGCCTCACGTCTCCACCTCCTTCACCAAACTCCTTATCCATCCTCTCCTTTCTACCCTCCTCCCCAGCGCCTGCTGCATCCCCTCTTCCCTGGTCTGTCCTGTGTCCCATGGGATTGTCATCTGCTGTGAACACACACACACACACACACACACACACACACACACACACACACACACGTGCACACTCACACACGTGCGCACACACACACTCATGCGCACACACACACACACACACACACACACACACACACACACACACACACACTCCAAACCTGCTCCTCTTTCCGGTGGGTCTGAGCCCCATCGGCACATCGCCACGGTGAACAAACGCTTATTTGATTTACATGCTGATTAACGGTGTGACAAATGAGAAAGTGAATGTTTATGTCATGTTGCGGCGGCGGTGAGGGTTCCACCTGAGAAAGGACCGGGGGGGGGGGGGGGGGGCAAACGGCGTCTTCAGCTGAAGAAACAGGAGTTTGTGTCTTCAAGTGAACTCCCAGTGACTCAGAGCTTCCTGCCATGTCTCCTCTTATTTCATCTCTGGAGGGCCGCTGCCCCTGTCCCCCTCATTGTTCCCAACATGGCTCCATTTGCATTCATACATCCCTCATTGCCTTCGCATGTTTTTCTTGTTTATTGCCTCCATCTGGCCTCTTCCTGCCCTCCCACTCCCCCCAAATGCTGTCTACTGCAGCAGAGCCTCAGCTGCGATAAAGATGGAACGTTCTCTGGAGCTCGTCATGCTACGCTTCCTGTTCTGCAGCACTGATATTCTGACACTGATCACCATCAAACTGTCAGCCGCAGACAGGGACTGAGGGCTGAGGGTGGGTGGAGGTGCCAGACGAAGCTTGTGTATGCTCTCTCATAAATTATTTTCACTCAGTAGTAACAATGAGCCGGAGCAGGATTTACCATTAATTTCTGCCTTTTTTTTAGAGAGAGAGAAAATTGAGATGGATGATGCTTCGTGTTTGCCAGGGCCTGCCAGGGGGAGGCGGTGAGAAAGGACAGCCTGTAGCCTTGCAGGCACTGAGTTTAGTCATAGCCCAGTGAGGCGGGATTAGATAGGCCCTTTATTCACTTCATGGAGACGGATTAGACTGACGTGGGGCTCATGAACTCACTCGAAGGCTTCGCAGATACAGAAGTCATCTTTGCATTGAACGTACTGGCAGCGGCAGCAAACATAATGGAGCCATCTCCTCACCGGCTCTTTGAGATCAGCACAAAATTTGTTTGCAGTAAACTGTGACTTCCTCAGTATTGATCCACGGCGGCCGAGGCGGCCTGGTGGGAACGCGCTTATCTATCACAGGCAGATTTGCTCAGCTGAGGACGTTCACTCTTGCCTGTGAGATGAAACTCCTTAGAATCTGGAATTTGATATCCAGAAATATCAGTCTGAACTCAGTTGAGTCACAGAGACTGATCTCCACAAAAGGAGGTGTGTGCGTGTGTGTGTGTGTGTGTGTGTGTGTGTGTGTGTGCGGGGGGTAAAGTATATATTATGATATGATAAAATATAATATAATATAAAATGATATATAATATAACATATAATATAAAATGATATAATATAAAATGATATATAATATAACATATAATATAAAATGATATAATATAAAATCACATAATATTATAGAATATAAAATTATATAATATAATTTCATATGTTACAATATTGTATCGTCCCATTTGGTGGGAATTGGGCTTGAAGGGTTTGTGATGATAATTGCTAATTCTGCTCAACTGCATTAAAATGATGAGCCTGTTTTGAAAATGGAAGGAGCAGAGAATCCAAATGTTTGTCATTATGAGATGTTTAAGACGAGGCAAAGAGCCGAGGACGAGCCGCGTCTCCCCGCTGCCCTTGGGAATGCGTCCCGTCCTCCCTGCTTCAGCGGTCCAGGCAAGTCAAAGACAATTTTGCATCCCATCAGTTTGGCGTGGGGCCGTTTGCCGTGCAGGTGCATGGAGAGATTCACTGCTGGGGAGAGGCTGACTGCACCTCTGCTGTGGCGTAAAGATGCCGCTGTCAGATGATAGATGGCGATGCCGCGTCATCAAAAATCGTCCGTCTGATTGAATACAAACATTCCCTCACTCTGGACGCTGAATCCGGACGACCCCCGGCACCCCAGACCCCTCATCAGTTTTCCTGCTTTTCCAGTTAATACCTGGACCTGCATCCCAATGACTTCGACCCTCCCTTTGTGACGGTACCGCCCTCCTGCTCCTCGTGTGCCCAGACTGTCCTAGCAGGCCGCGGGGGTCACCAGGGGGAACCGTGTGGCTCCATGAGTGAGTCTGCTGGCTCTCAAGAACGAGGAGCCTGTGAGCTGTGAGATTGTTCATTTCTTGGCTGCATCTCATTCCTATTTAACAGCTTGATGACTGCCAGAAAAACCTTCCACTAAAGCAAAAGAAGTGTTTTGATGCAGTTTGCTAGCAGAGGATCTGACCTGTCTCTTGAAGTAAATTAAGGGATTGTACCACGCCAGCGCCTGACGTGTTCTCAGCTTCCCCGCGGTGATTCATTCTCTCTGTACTGCATCACAGACGCTGTTGTACATGAAATACTCCTGAGAAGGAAGTGCACGCTTCTGCTCATGCCAGTAAAAACCCTGGAAAGATCTGACGCTGCTTTGATTCAGTGCTCCCAGTGTCATAATTATTGATCACTTTTAACATCCGAGGGGTTCAATCGATGGGGGGCATAAGAGAAGGACTTGATGCATGGCCTAATTAAGACACGGCTGCCTCTTTGCCGGGCGTCCGTCTGTCCACACAGACAGGACGAGGACTTGGTGGATTTGTCTCAGTGGTGACGGCTGCTACACAGCTTCCTGACATTCAGTACTGTGTTGCTCGGTGCAGCTGTCAGTCTCCGGCCTCTCCAGATGAAGACTTGTCTGTCACGAATGCTTCATCAGCATTTTCATTGGCTGAATACGGTCACAGTCAGAGCCTCGAGGCTCCTTCCGTCTTACCACTTTAGAACAAGGTGGTCCTGCCATTTTCTTTGAAATTCTGCTGTTTTAAAAGAGAGGTAATAAAAAAGACTGAAACACTTCAACAGACAGCACAAATTCCTCAATGAACGATCCAAACGGGTTCATTCCACTAATGACAAAAATCACTGGCGCAACAATGAGGACATTTTCTGCCATCAACAACTGCAACAGGAACTCTTGTGGCTCAGTTTGCCTGCTTTCAGGAAAGAAAATGGCCTCCCCTCCCCATTTGTGAAGCTAGCGGGACACTTGGATGGCAGCTTTAGATCAAACCAGCACACAAACATCACCCCAAATATCTGCTTGTCTGTTTTGTGTACTGATGCAGTAGATATTTGTGTATTTGCACGGTATATTGATGGTGCGTCCTGACCTTCTGCATTCAGTCCCAGAGGCTGGTGTTCCCTCCACCTTTCAACCCATTCTGTTTCCTGCTGGACGTCGTGAGTGACCCTCTTACCAAAGAGGAAGCGAAACTCAAGTCTGATTATTTACTAGATCTCAATTATTGATCCACTCTCATTACGACGACAGCAGTTATGTAGTTTACTTAACCGCCAAAATCTAATGAAATTTTTGATGTCATTGTTTATTCAAACCTTTTACTCAAACATGCAAGAAGTAAAGAATGAAAGATGAAGAGACCGTATCATTGTCCGTATGGGCGACATGTGACACAGTTGAAACGATGTCATATCCATGTGGTTGTAGTGCAGGTTTCAAATACTGATAGTATTTTTATTTCTACATACAGTATTCTTCCTGCGGAGGACCAGTGTAGTACCGTGAGTGTATCAGGGTAATGGTAGGACCTGGGAGACCACTACTCCTGAGTCCTTGATTTGTCCCGTGAGTCACAGTCTGACTGCAGGTGCATCGCCATGCTGGATCCATGATGCATTGGTGGGATCCCCAGAGAGAATTAATGAGCCGGAACCCAGAGGCCCAGGAGGGAAATCATGGCGCTGGCCTCAGTGCTGCCGCCATGTTGGACTGGAAAGATCGTTGGAAACAGAACAGAGTAACCAGAGCTGCATCCCTTTAGTCAGGGACACTAAACACTGATGAAATTCACATTGAGGGCGGCACGGTGGAGCAGTGGTCCTCCCTGTGGCCCCCAGCAAGAAGGTTGTGGGTGGAGCCCCGGCTGCAGCACGGGGTCTTTCTGGGTGAGTCTCCATGTTCTCTCTGTTCCTGCTGGGTTCTCTCTGGTACTCCAGCTTCCTCCACAGTCCAAAGACATCAAGAGGGGACCAGGTTAATCCAGACTCTAAATTGACCGTAGGCGTGGCTGGGAGAGCCAATGGTTGTCTGTCTCTATGTGTTGGCCCTGCCATGGACTGGTGACCTGTCCAGGGGGAAGGCTGCTGGGATAGGCTCCACCCCCACCACCCTTAATAGGAATAAGCGGAAGACAATGGATGGATGGAAATTCACATTGTTGGACCAAAACTTCTATCACTCCCTAGAACTCATGTTATATAATTGCCCTTTCAGAAGAAGGGCACATTTTCCAGCACTGACCCAGTCCGTCCATCCGTATCCAGGCATGAACCAGGTCAAGTGTCAGCTCCGCCCTCATTCTCGGTGGTTCTGGTTCAACAAGGAAGCTGTCCTCTGTTTTTGGTCCATGTTAAGATAGCAGCGTCACACAGCTGCTACAAATGTGTTGACATCACAAACATACATACATCTCTTTACAACCAAGTAGGAAGAAGTGATACTTGGAGGACACTGAAGTTACACTGCAGCCGTTTCACATCTGCCACGTTTCTGCGGGCTGCTTTTGATGGTGGATGCTGTCCAGCTCCACCTGGCGTCCTGCCTCATGCTGTCTTGTCTCATTAAACCACCATTGTGATGCCTGGCCTGACTGGCTTATAGCAGGAGATCTCTGGGATGCTGGTTTCATGCTTTGCTTTTTGGGATCGATGCAGCAGCAAACGGTTGGAATGTGTAAGGAAGGTGGCGAGTGCTGCGGTCACAGTTTGACCACAATCATTTGGTCAGATTGTTGAAATACTGATGGATTTCTCTCTTGACTGCTCTCTCGCTCTGGGACAGGCAGGACATTTCCTTTCAAAGGCTTATTCACATTCTATAAACATGCCTCTCCATTGCTGCTGCCTCGCGTTCAAGATCACTATCACATTCATGTAAACCAAGACGTCTTCTTCACACAGTTTCCACCTCCCAGCCGCGCCAGGACTTCTGTCCCGGTGTCCTGTTCCTGTAAACCTCACACCTGAAACCTGTTAGCATCAAATCATCATTCCTCTGTCCTGGAGCCCAGCACACACAGCCCGCCACCGCAAGGTGACACTCTTTCAAATTGTCATTTGAAGGTGGAAAACAGAAAATATTAGAACTGTAGCTATTGAACCATTTTGTGTCTGTAAGCGACGTAGACCTTCGGCAGCGGTGATGGACGCCGGCGCTGCAACACAACGACTATTCACTTTGGTACGTCAGCAGTGAAACCATCAGGGATCAAGTTTGTCATCAAGGGGTGAACGATTAGATCGGATGACGCACCAGTGATTCATCATTGATTCAGCCGATGTTCGCTGTGTCGATACCTTGTGAATGGAAATGATATTCACCTCTGGTCCTCACTAAATCACATGTGTGGCCCATCAATCATTTCTTCACAGCAAGTTCTCCTCAACACATGAGCAGAGAAGAAGAAACTGAGCTGATAGAAATCATATCAGATTTGTAGAGTTTTGCTCCTCCAACCAAGAACAAAATGTGAAAAGATGAACCATTTCTTCAGTCCCCAATCACCTGGTGACCTCTTGGTGAATCTATTATTTGACCCAAATGTTGGCTAACAATAGCATTTCAACCATCAGAGTATTAACTTGTACTTTCCTGTTGAGCGGTGGCACTGACATTTAGAATGCGACTGCTCTCGGTATCTGTGCAGCTGGTCATCGTAGGGACGACCTGCTTCTCTCAACCCTTCGGGGACAAGTTAGATCATGACTTTTGCAAACTTCATAAAACGCAGCTGCCGATCACAACCTGCTAGCTTGGTGAGGCACCAAGTGCAGGAAGCAAAAACCAGTGAAGGAGCCCAGTCAGGAACATAGCACTGTAGTTCAAGTACGCAGGAACAGCTCAACGCATCTGCCACGTCAGTATCATGGGAAAGAGCGAACAAATCTTGGTGTTACCAAGTCACTTGGTTCGCTCTTACAATTACGATTGTGTTCGAATGATCATTTCAGACGTATTTTTCTCTGATCATGTTCCTATGTGTGCGATCACACGAGGCCCCCGGCTCGCTCGACATCAGCAGAATCTCTTCAGTTTATTTGGACGCTCACCTCACCAACTCTGACTGACTATGCTGCAGTGATTCATCTCCACATTTACAGGCCAGATTCTGCTCACTGGAAGAGGAGATTCTCAGCAGGCTTCTCGTGTGAGAACAGACCAATTCCAAATTCCAATTATAGTACATCCCGCTTAACTGATGCTTATTAATTCCTTCAAACTCATTATGGCATGCAAAATAGGGCTCTCCCATGAGGTGAATACTAATGAAAGTAGAAGCTCTTGGCGGTGCTGCCGTGGTGGTGGCTGTGTTTAGATGTTTGCTCCAAAGCACATCCCCTTGAAAACGTCCACTGGTGAAATCACTGTACGAGAGCGCTGATCAGATCCTGGGTTCCGTGGTAATCGCTGGTGATGGGAGGTACCTGCGATGGTTGTGCCCTGATGTGTATGGTTTACGTGTGGACTGGAGACACTCCACAGAGGAGCGCTTGTAGTTGGAGTAAATGAAGAATAGTCTGGCCTCTCTCTGACTGACAGTAAACCAGCAGGGCCGGGCCATCGGGCTAACCCAAACAAAACACTTTAATCTCTCGCCGATGCTCTCCACTGCTCCCCGAGGGCTTGATTGATTGATTGAATTGCTGGCCAATCAGACTACATTGATCTAAAATCCCAACCAGCCTCCCCCAGCTCCTCAGGCCGCCTCTCTGTCTATTCATCTGCTGGCTGTCAGAAGTATTCACCGAGGGGCCGTAGCTGTAGAGGCCAGTGCCTTTAAACACACATACTGCTTTCTTAAGAAAACAAGAGTGGGCCTCACTGAGACCCTCTGATTAATCCACCAACTCTGATGAGTCTTCATGCATATACATGCCGGGGAATGTTTGCTGTGTCAAGGTCTAGAGGAGAAGAGTTGTCTGCTGGCAGCTGGACCGAATACAGAACACGGACCGACATTAAAGACTTCAAAACTAAAGCCCCTTTCACACTGCACACACGGGTCAACACGTGTTTTTGGTGCAATGTGAAAGGGTCGACTCGGCATTTCAACCCGTGTGTTTAGCAGTTCGGCTCGCCTGCAGTGTGAAAAAGGCAACCTGCGTTGTCTCAGGTTTCACGCGACCTTCCCGTCGCATCCTGATTTCGTCTCTGTGCCGCCTGTCAGGCTTCACCAGTAGCTTCTTCCGCTTCCTTGTAGTCGAGCCAAAAACTCCATCCTCCTTCGCTGCAGTGGCGCTCAGACATTTTCCAGTCTGGGCCGAGTTTGTCTGCTGTGTAAAAGAGACAACATTGCAATGCACGCAACGACAACGCTAAGGTTTGACTCTGCGACATCCATGTTGTTGTTCGTTAACCTCTCAGTGTTCCGGCGCACGTTTATGTGTAATGATGACGTTGTCAGCGCAATGACGTGGAGAGAGAAAAACACAGCCTCACAGCGGGAGCTCAGACCGGGGTCTGCTGGAAGCTGGAATGAACCCTGATGCTGAGCAAACGAGGGTCCAAAAACCCACGTTGACACACGTTTTTCAGTGTGAAAAGGGTATAATTGTATTTTTAATATAAGATATAAAATTTCCCAACATGGTAGAACTAGAAAAATGGCTTCTGAAGTCCTTTGATATGTCTTTCAGATATGGCGTCTTTTTCCAGGATGATGTTATGTCTCTCCTCAGCGCTGAGTGGAGACTCACGACGCGCGGTTGCTCTGCAAAGTCAGTTATTGACTGCAAAATGTGTGTGGACATCTGCTGCAGCTGCAGCGCCATTCCAGTCAGCAGCTATAGAATCAGTTGGGAAGGCGACGCTGACCACGCAGCCCCAGAGTTCTACCGAAGAGCTGTCCGTTCGTCGGGAAATACCTCCTCCATTTTGCTGTAAACTGAGTCGGTGCAGCTGCTAGAACAAAAAAGCATCACGCGTGACCACCGTGTGTTTCAGGGGTGATGTTTCCTTCTGCCTGAGCCAAACTGTGAATGAGTGAGAGTGTTACTCTCCTGCAAAGCTGGTGAACCTCTCAATGCTCTCAGCCGCAGCCCGACAACGTGTGAAGCTACAGACTCAGAGACGACACAACATGGTGGCCTGCTCATTACCGCATTACTACAAGACTCAGACCACGCCCATCCTCCAACTCCACCCCCATTGTGATCTCAGCTACTTCAATGTATGGTGTAAAGTGTGTGTGTGCGCGTGTGGCTTAAATTTGAATGAATGTACCTGTTGAGCAATGTGCCGTCATGCCTTCCTTTGACTGCAGCTGATCGCTGGCTTGTCTGCTCTCTTGCCACAGGGGGGATATTCGAGTCCATCGAGAGCGGCCCGTCAGGTGCTGAGGAACTAGCCTTCAAATTTGCTTTAAACACAATCAACAGGAACAGAACTCTACTGCCAAACACCACGCTCACCTACGACATCCAAAGGATAAACATCTACGACAGCTTTGAAGCCTCCAGGAAAGGTTAGTGTCTTTGTGACTGGTTGTCATGTGTCCTCTCAGGTTTGTGTGTGCGTATGTGTGTGTGTGTTCATGTGTGAGTGCACAGATATGCAGTGCTGTAGCTGTTTTGCATTGTAAATGAACTCCCCATTTGCGGCGTGCGAGCTGCAGTGGCTTAGAACGTGACAATTATAATCAGGCACCAAAGAAATGGCTGAACACTTCAAATGTAAACAGCGACAATTGATTGGTTCCAGGTAATGACTCAGCGGCAGTAATTCAAAGACCTGCTTGGCCCCCAGAGACAGCCAATAAAGTGCTGTAATCTATCAGTTTTGTGTGTGCATCAAGCTGACATTTCAAGTCTCTTATCAATTACAGGCCATTATATCCTGTCGCAGTGATTTAGTCCACTCCCTTATATCAAATAAGGTTATTAAGAGAGCACAGTTGAGCAAATACCAGGATTGACTGGGTCCTCCCGCTGCAGCAAGCTGGAATTGATCTCACACCTCTACTTTTCCCTCCATTATATCCAGGTAGTAAATGTAGTATATTCATGTAGGATGTTCAATATAATTTACTCTGTATTGCTTATGTGTCATTTCCAATAATATATGTGTTACTGAACAGACTCCATGCTTGAGGATTTAGGTTTTCCTCCAGATTTGCTCCCTTGTAGCCTTCAAAGCTTCACTGAGGTCCCAGAGTAGCTGTGCAGTTCTTCTACACCTGGAAAAACAACGTCAACTTCGAGCAAATGTTGGCAATTTTTCAGATTTTCTACTTGCTCACACTGACACGTTTTCTTCTGCGGGCTTTTGTGAGTGCAGCAGAATTTGGCTGCTACTTTTGGTAAAGGCTGAAATGCATCACGTGGGTCGGTGATGTGGAGCCCAGCGTGATGACCGTGAGCAAGCAGAGCAGCAACACTGGCCACGTTTGAAGCACAAGACCAGTGCCACTCGTGTGTGGGGTCTGTTTTTCTCTACCTCGTCCAACGACGGCGCCCCCCTCAACAGCACAGCAATGACAGAACCTCCTCGTCATTGGCTCTGATTGGCTGCAGGTCGGCTGCGTGCTCGTGATGTAACACACTGCACGTTTCCAGTGTAGCAGCTCAGACCTCCCGCTCCCGTCAGTGTGTGGACCCAGCAGTCCGTTGGGTTTCAGGCCCAAGCGGCTGCTCTGAGTTACAGCTGAAGCTCTGCTCAAAGCACACGGTCTAACACCGGATGCTGGTTTGCATTAATTAAAGTCACTTTATTGAAATATGTCACATTCAGTTGTGTGTCCCATGAGTGCTGCTGGTGCTTTAATGTGTTCATGCAGTTATAGATATTCACCAACAAACAGGCAACGCCATCACCGACAACCGACTCCATCTTCCTCGCCCCTCTCATCATTGCTATTAGAGGACAGAAAAGTGGGGACGAGCTCGTCATCAACCATGAGCCCCACGGGATGAACCCAGCACTCAGACTTCCAGCTGATGCCTTGAATTCATGAACAATCCGTGTCCCTGCAGGCTTTTTCCAGGAAGCTTCTGGTGACTGAAG
Organism: Aulostomus chinensis; assembly: GCF_037954235.1. Classification (NCBI taxonomy): domain Eukaryota; kingdom Metazoa; phylum Chordata; class Actinopteri; order Syngnathiformes; family Aulostomidae; genus Aulostomus; species Aulostomus chinensis. The sequence continues at coordinate 28,444,362 of NC_141330.1, forward strand.
ATTAACAACAACACAACTATATAAATCATCTTTTAACAGTTCTCACCGCGTCGTTGTAAATGCAGCTAGATTTGTTCTGTTTGATCTGGCGTGCGACTTGACGAGGCTTCGCCGTGATTAGGGCTCAGCTTTCTGCTGTTTGTTGTGGAGCTGAACTCCAGGCCCCCAAGCTGGGGCCTCGAGGGTTTAGAGGAAAATGTAGTTTAAGAAGAAATTGTTGAAGTGTTTCTCTCATTCATGTCTGTCGTGTTCAGAGGGGGAGGACTCGTCAAACAGACGTCCGGGCGGTTGCCACAGCAACCGACCTGCCTCCTAGAAGCTCGATACTAAGATCTCTACCACTTGACCTGATTCACACATGGAAGTCGGGGAAGACGCTCGTGGCTCTGCGTCCACTGACAATGAGGCTGAAACCTAGCTGGCTTTGAGATGAGTAGGGCAGCATAATGCATTTTCCACATCAACAGGTTCTCCTTTAGTTGCTCGGCAGGAAATGACATCACTGTTCATCATGAACATTTTCGGCAGCGAGAGACTGAACCCGTCTAATGACTTGTGTCTCTTCTCCTCAGCCTGTGACCAGCTCTCCCTGGGTGTGGCGGCTATCTTCGGGCCCTCTCACAGCTCCTCAGCCAACGCTGTCCAGTCCATCTGCAACGCCCTGGGGGTTCCCCACATCCAGACCAAGTGGAAGCACCAGGTATCAGACAACAGAGATGTCTTCTACGTCAGCCTCTATCCAGACTTCTCCTCCCTCAGCAGGGCCATCCTGGACCTGGTGCACTTCTTCAAGTGGAAGACGGTGACTGTGGTTTATGATGACAGCACCGGTAAGACCTCTTCTGTTACTGCTCACTCTTGATCATCTCACCTTTGCCCCACCGTGTCTACCAGGCGCTGTGCTCCCGTGCAGCGCTGCAGGTTTGGCGGTCTTAGTGTTTGTGTCTGTAGATGAGGACGTTGTTGTGGATGAGCTTCGTTCTGTGCTAAATGACAAACAGACATCAGTGGCAGTCTTGGCTCTCATGCTCCGGGTCTGCAGTGGGTCGGCCGGTTCTGGGTGACTGTGGGAGCTTGACAGGCAACATGGCGGCGGTGGAAGAGGACCTGCCCCATGCCGACATAAGCGCTCATTTCTGGATATCGTATTCCATTTCCACTCACAGGTCCTCTTAATTCGACACTGTTAAACACCAGTTACAGCTCGTCTGCCAACTGTCCAGACAACCTGCATTTCCCAGTAATAAGCGGCTTGTTATGGGTCTCACCTGTGGGATCGCAGCCCATTTTGGATGTTTGATAATTCATGTTTCGTGAGGCGACAGGGGACACGTCCTACTTGTTACTCTGGGAGGCAAACCTTGTTCAAACCTTGCTCTTATTGCAGTCCAGGTCACAGGACACAAATAAGCCAGCAGGCTGGGTACATGTACCATATGCCTGGGTTCAGGGTGAGTGCCAGCCACAGGACAGGCTGCCAGGCCTCCCAGAGCTCCATCCAACAGACACACTGGGACCAGTTTGGCCTGGATCACAGCACTGCAGTGTGTTCATGGTGTTTAGTATTCAAGCTGGAGGAACTCGGCATCCAGCGTCAGATACTAATGACATGTGCGAGATGACAAACAAGCATTGAAACTAAAAAAATATCTGCAGAGAGCGAAGTGTGCGTGTGTTTGTGTGTGCGGGTGTGTTTGTGTGCGTGTGTTTGTGTGTGCGGGTGTGTTTGTGTGCATGTGTTTGTGTGTGCGGGTGTGTTTGTGTGCATGTGTTTGTGTGTGCGGGTGTGTTTGTGTGCATGTGTTGTGTGTGTTTGTGTGCGTGTGTTTGTGTGTGCGGGTGTGTTTGTGTGCATGTGTTTGTGTGTGCGGGTGTGTTTGTGTGCATGTGTTTGTGTGTGCGGGTGTGTTTGTGTGCATGTTTTTGTGTGTGTGAGTGTGTTTGTGTGCATGTGTTGTGTGTGTTTGTGTGCGTGTGTTTGTGTGTGCGTGCGTTTGTCTGTGTGCGTGTGTTTGTGTGTGCGGGTGTGTTTGTGTGCATGTGTTTGTGTGTGTTTGTGTGTGCGGGTGTGTTTGTGTGCGTGTGTTTGTGTGTGCGTGCGTTTGTCTTTGTGCGTGTGTTTGTGTGTGCGGGTGTGTTTGTGTGCATGTGTTTGTGTGTGTTTGTGTGTGCGGGTGTGTTTGTGTGCATGTGTTTGTGTGTGTTTGTGTGTGCGGGTGTGTTTGTGTGCATGTGTTTGTGTGTGTTTGTGTGTGCGGGTGTGTTTGTGTGCATGTGTTTGTGTGTGTTTGTGTGTGCGGGTGTGTTTGTGTGCGTGTGTTTGTGTGTGCGGGTGTGTTTGTGTGCATGTGTTTGTGTGTGTTTGTGTGTGCGGGTGTGTTTGTGTGCATGTGTTTGTGTGTGTGCGTGTGTTTGTGTGCTTGTGTTTGTGTGTGTTTGTGTGTGCGGGTGTGTTTGTGTGCATGTGTTTGTGTGTGCGAGTGTGTTTGTGTGCATGTGTTTGTGTGTGTTTGTGTGTGCGGGTGTGTTTGTGTGCATGTGTTTGTGTGTGCGAGTGTGTTTGTGTGCATGTGTTTGTGTGTGCGAGTGTGTTTGTGTGCATGTGTTTGTGTGCCTGTGTTTGTGTGTGCGCGTGTGTGTGCGTGTTTGTGTGTGTGCGTGTGTTTGTGTGTGCGGGTGTGTTTGTGAGCATGTGTTTGTGTGCGTGTGTTTGTGTGTGCGCGTGCGTTTGTGTGTGTGCGTGTGTTTGTGTGTGCGGGTGTGTTTGTGTGCATGTGTTTGTGTGTGCGGGTGTGTTTGTGTGCATGTGTTTGTGTGTGTTTGTGTGCATGTGTTTGTGTGCCTGGAAAAAATGAAAAAATGGCACAATTTACTGCAACTGGGCTCACATGTTGACTGTGTATGTGTCAAGATTGTGGACAGTGAGGTATTGGGACCAATAGACGTTCTTAATGAGAGGTTCCATGTCAGTTCCTATCCAACCCTAAGAAGAAGAAGCCTCCGTCTGTCTGGGACTGAATGACCTCAGCAGCCCTCAAACGATGGCACTGCTGCAGATGAAGGACTCACGATGGCCCTCACACTCTGCTGCCTCCAGGACAACACACACTGCAGTGTGTGAGGGAGTGTGTGTGACAGCGAGAACCAAATACTGCTAGGACCAAATACTGCTAGGACCAAATACTGCTAGAAACAATTACTGCTAGAACCAAATACTGCTAGAACCAAATACTGCTAGAAACAATTACTGCTAGAACCAAATACTGCTAGAAACAATTACTGCTAGAACCAAATACTGCTAGAACCAAATACTGCTAGGACCAAATACTGCTAGAACCAAATACTGCTAGGACCAAATACTGCTAGAACCAAATACTGCTAGGACCAAATACTGCTAGAACCAAATACTGCTAGGACCAAATACTGCTAGAAACAATTACTGCTAGAACCAAATACTGCTAGAACCAAATACTGCTAGGACCAAATACTGCTAGAACCAAATACTGCTAGAACCAAATACTGCTAGAACCAAATACTGCTAGGACCAAATACTGCTAGAAACAATTACTGCTAGAAACAAATACTGCTAGAAACAAATACTGCTAGAAACAAATACTGCTAGAACCAAATACTGCTAGAAACAAATACTGCTAGAACCAAATACTGCTAGGACCAAATACTGCTAGAAACAAATACTGCTAGAACCAAATACTGCTAGAACCAAATACTGCTAGGACCAAATACTGCTAGAAACAATTACTGCTAGAAACAAATACTGCTAGAACCAAATACTGCTAGAAACAAATACTGCTAGAAACAATTACTGCGAGAAACAAATACTGCTAGGACCAAATACTGCTAGAAACAATTACTGCTAGAAACAAATACTGCTAGAACCAAATATTGTTAGGACCAAATACTGCAAGAAACAAATACTGCTAGGACCAAATACTGCTAGAACCAAATACAGCTAGAAACAAATACTGCTAGGACCAAATACTGCTAGGACCAAATACAGCTAGAAACAAATACTGCTAGAAACAATTACTGCTAGAAACAATTACTGCTAGAAACAAATACTGCTAGAAATAAATACTGCTAGAAACAATTACTGCTAGAAACAAATACTGCTAGAAACAAATACTGCTAGAACCAAATACTGCTAGAAATAAATACTGCTAAGACCAAATACTGCTAGAAATAAATACTGCTAGGACCAAATACTGCTAGAAACAATTACTGCTAGGACCAAATACTGCTAGAAACAAATACTGCTAGAACCAAATACTGCTAGAAACAAATACTGCTAGAACCAAATACTGCTAGAACCAAATACTGCTAGAAACAATTACTGCTAGAAACAAATACTGCTAGAACCAAATACTGCTAGAAACAAATACTGCTAGAAACAATTACTGCGAGAAACAAATACTGCTAGGACCAAATACTGCTAGAAACAATTACTGCTAGAAACAAATACTGCTAGAACCAAATATTGCTAGGACCAAATACTGCAAGAAACAAATACTGCTAGGACCAAATACTGCTAGAACCAAATACAGCTAGAAACAAATACTGCTAGGACCAAATACTGCTAGGACCAAATACAGCTAGAAACAAATACTGCTAGAAACAATTACTGCTAGAAACAATTACTGCTAGAAACAAATACTGCTAGAAATAAATACTGCTAGAAACAATTACTGCTAGAAACAAATACTGCTAGAACCAAATACTGCTAGAAATAAATACTGCTAGGACCAAATACTGCTAGAAATAAATACTGCTAGGACCAAATACTGCTAGAAACAATTACTGCTAGGACCAAATACTGCTAGAAACAAATACTGCTAGAACCAAATACTGCTAGAAACAAATACTGCTAGAACCAAATACTGCTAGAACCAAATACTGCTAGAACCAAATACTGCTAGAACCAAATACTGCTAGAAACAAATACTGCTAGAACCAAATACTGCTAGAACCAAATACTGCTAGAACCAAATACTGCTAGAAACAAATACTGCTAGAACCAAATACTGCTAGAACCAAATACTGCTAGAACCAAATACTGCTAGAACCATTGACAACCACTGGCTCTCCCAGCCACGCCTACGATCAGGCCAGCCTGGTGCTGTGGTTCCTTCACCTTGCCCTCAGTCTGCCATCTCACGGTTCCCAGTTCCCTAACTGGAGAACAGGACCCCAGACACTGGAGCCAGAAGCAGCATTCACCTGCCTGCTTGTCTTCACCACAGGACCCTCTGAAACGGTCTTAGGTGGAAAAAAAAAGCAAATCCTTTCTGGTTCGTGTACTTGTATGACACATGTATATTTTAGGACACATCTCTGGAACTCTAACCCAGGCACGCTGGCTCATGTAGCGGACAGAGGAGCGGCGGCTCTGCACTCTCCTAGCACACCCTCCTTCTACAGATAGAATATTTGAGATGATCATAATGACGATGGTGGCCTCTCAATGAATCAATAGCTGTGTGTGTGTGTGTGTGTGTGTGTGTGTGTGTGTGTGTGTGTGTGTGTGTGTGTGTGTTGGAGCGAGGTCTTGTAGGCAGCTGTAGGGAGGAATTGATTGTTCCTGATCCTGCCATTTCTGTTAATTAAGTTGTAAAATGGACATAGCTGGTTCAGTACGGGGTTAATCGTGGCTTGATTTTCTGTCTTGGTGATAGGAAATGAGATGCTGGCCCGACCTGCAACAGCCTCACCTCCTTGTTGTCACCATTTACACTGGTGACCTGCTGACAAGGAGGAGGAGAGAGGGAGGGAAAGAGGGAGAGGGAGAGGACGGACAGAAATCAGACCCTGAGTCCTTGAGGAGGCTCGGCCAGAGTTCTCATTCAAAGTTTTCATCAGTTCTTCCAGTACAGGAAGCACATTGTCTATCACCCTGAGCCGAGCCGCTGCAGCAGAACGTTTATATCACCGTATAATTCTCATGAGTTCTGCCCTGACCCCCCCCCCCCACCCAAGTCTGAACCATGTCTGCTTTCGGGAATGGGATATAAAAGGAGAAGGAAACAAACTCTATCTTTGTGCTGTTTTTCTACGGAGCATGGAGCAAACAAGCGAATCAATAACCATAATGGGACTCCTCTAACGGCACGACTTTATAATGGCAAAACTGAGATGGCAGCAGGATGTGTTATCGCGCTCCTCGCCAGCCGTAACATCCATACAAGCACCTGAACTGCTGCACCACTGCTGTGGCAGCAGCAAAGTTTGATTAGGCCATAAGGGAGAATAAGCTATGACACAATAAAACCCTCCCCGAGAAGGAAGTGCGTTAGTCCTCTCAGTGTGCTGTTGGAGAAAGTCTCCGCCAGCCTGGCAGCACCACCGCGGCTGCTGCTGCTGCTGCTGGGCTCTCTGGGCTGCTGGTGCTAGACAAAAGGTCAAGAGGTCAACAAAATCTTTAGGAATCCATCTCTGGTGAATGTCTCCAGCTCACTGACCATTAGCTGTTTGTCATAGTTTCCTCTGGACGGTGATGGGTGGATGACTGCCATTAGCCTCCATCGCTAGCAGGGCGAACCGTCTTGTCAATATCAGCCTCATCAACTCCCCCGGCACTGCTCAGACATTTCAAATCTAGTTTTCAGACTCAAAAACCTCTCGTGAACGTCTGCCAGGATGGAAACATCTGCTGTGGTGGCTGAAGAGCTGATGGAGGTCAGCACCTGCGCTGCAGGTACAGAGAACAATTCCACCGTGGTCATTTAAGAGAAGCTTGGCAACGAGTGAAACCTGACAGGCTGACTTGGTGTCTGGTAGCTTTGTCTGATCTTCTGACTCCAGAGTTCTCATTCCCGTTTGAATCCACTTGTAGTGGAGGACCAGACGTTCAGGTCGCGATGACGCCAGGAACCAAAGACGTGCGTCTCAATACAAATTCCTGTTGCTTCTTCAGCATCCACTTCCAACAATCGTGGCTCAAAGATCAGAAAACCCTGACTTGTGATATAATTTCTGACGGAACTGCAGCTCTAAAAGGGTGTGATGGGATGATTCATTGTCAGTGTGCGTCACTAATTACTTCTAATAACCTGCTCCTGAACGCACTGTTGTTTTACACCAATTTCCACATGAGGATCAGTTACCGCTGCCTGGCTGCAGGACGCTTGCAGCAGCCGGCTAACGTGTGTGTGTGTGTGTGTGTGTGTGTGTGTGTGTGTGTGTGTGTGTGTGTGTGTGTGTGTGTGTGTGTGAGAGAGAGAGAGAGAGAGAGAGAGAGAGTGAGATCTGGTTAAGAGATGAAGTAGTTTTCTCTCAAGAGTCAGACACTGATAAATGACTCAGGAGTGTTTTCATGTATTTGATACACTCGGACGTTATCTTGGCTAAACAGTATTCTGTCCATGGGTGAGTACCAGCAGGCAGCCAGACTACGACGTGTCTGCCGTGGGAGGTGGCAGCCCACCGTCAAGACCGAATTAACCCGTTCAAAAGTGTAGAGGAAGACAATCGGGAAGGAAAGCCTCTCTTGCTTCTCCTTCTAATAAAGTCCAGTTCTTGGCTGTGGAGTGAAATCTTTGCTGCTGAATAATCATCGAGCTCGGCAAAGCAGCGGCGCCCACATATGTTCCTTTGGAGGGCAGAGCTGGAACCTGATGGTGGACGGCAGGCCGGATCCTAGCAGGTAGTCAGCCAGTCTGGGTGGAACTGTTGCTGCTTCTGGTTATTCTGACTTCACTCGCGGCGAAAATCAGCTCATTAACAAGAAAGAAATAATAATGGACGAATTAAGTCATGTGACTCATCCTGCTAAATATATATATATGCAGTATATATGTGTATATATGCATATATATGTATACGTATATGCAGTATATATATGTGTGTATATATGTATACGTATATGCAGTATATATACATGTATATCTGTATATCTGTATATATATATGCATATATACTGTACGTATATGCAGTATATATACATGTATATATGTATATCTGTATATATATGCATATAAACTGTACGTATATGCAGTATATATGTGTGTGTATATATGCATATATATATATGCATATATATGTATACGTATATGCTGTATATATACGTGTATATCTGTATAGATATGTATACGTATATGCAGTATATATGTGTATTTCTGTATATTTATATGTATACGTATATGCAGTATATATGTGTATATCTGTATATATATATGTATACGTATATGCAGTATATATACGTGTATATCCGTATATATATATGTATACGTGTATGCAGTATATATACGTGAATATCTGTATATATATGTATACGTGTATATCTGTATATATGTATACGTATATGCAGTATATATACATGTATATATGTATATCTGTATATATATGCATATATACTGTTCGTATATGCAGTATATATGCATATATATGTATACGTATATGCAGTATATATACATGTATATCTGTATATATATGTATACGTATATGCAGTATATATACATGTATATATGTATATCTGTATATATCTGCATATATACTGTACGTATATGCAGTATATATGCATATAAATGTATACGTATATGCAGTATATATACGTGTATATCTGTATATATGTATACGTATATGCAGTATATATACATGTATATATGTATATCTGTATATATATGCATATATACTGTACGTATATGAAGTATATATCTGTGTGTATATATGCATATATATGTATACGTATATGCAGTATATATACGTGTATATCTGTATATATATATGTATATGTATATGCAGTATATATATGTGTATATCTGTATATATATGTATACGTATATGCAGTATATATACGTGTATATCTGTATATATATATATGTATACGTATATGCAGTATATATACGTGTATATCTGTATATATATATATATGTATACGTATATGCAGTATATATACGTGTATATCTGTATATATATATATATATACAGATATACACGTATATATACTGCATATACATATATATATATATATATATATATATATATATATATATATATATACATATATATATATATATATATATATATATATATATATATATATGTATAGGTGTCGTACTTTCTATAGAGTGAGCGCTGTCATTGTGGCGGAGCAGGAGGCCCAGCTCCCCTCCAGTAATCTGTTTCAATTTGCGGTGTGTGAAGGCCTCAGCAGCGGTCCTGGTCCCATCATACGCTCCACTACCACTCAACAGCCTGTTAGGAGAAGGACTCACTGATTCTTCACAATTCACCATGCTAATCCCACTTCTGCTGCTCTGGAATTCCAATGGAGGCTGCAGCTCCATGCCCTCATCCTCAGAGTGTGAAGTTCAGTCAGTCTGTTTGCTCACTCAAAATTAATGAGGTCAGTAAAGAAGCAGTAGCAGCGGCAGCGGGAGTGAGGAGAACCTTATCAAGTGTCAGCTGACCCTTTTTTTGGTTCAGAGTTGCACTGGCATTGTCTGGTTTC